>NC_083343.1:60859664-61159664 GCF_019175385.1 Lycium barbarum | reverse complement strand
TGAAAATCGAGCATAAAAAGTCGGGTGGATTGTTGCAAGCTATAGAAATCCCAACTTGGAAGTGGGAAGTGATTAACATGGATTTCATTTCAGGCTTACCTCGTTCTAGACGCAGGCATGAATCTATATGGGTGATTGTGGATAGGCTCACGAAGTCAGCTCATTTCTTACCAGTCAGAACGAACTATGTGGCAGAAGATTATGCAAAGCTTTATCTTAAAGAGATAGTGAGACTCCATGGGGTTCCAGTATCTATTATCTCAGACAGAGGGACTCAGTTTATAGCCAACTTTTGGAAGTCTTTCCAAGAGGGTCTAGGGACCCAAGTGAGCCTTAGCACGACATTTCATCCGCAGACCGATGGGCAAGCAGAACGTACCATCCAGACTCTTGAAGATATGTTACGGGCATGTATGATAGATTTTGGAAGAAACTGGGATGACCATTTGCCACTCATTGAGTTTGCCTACAATAACAGTTATTATTCTAGTATTGAAATGGCACCGTATGAAGCTTTATATAGGCGAAAGTGTAGATCCCCAATTGGGTGGTTCGAGACAGGAGAGACTAAATTGATAGGGCCAAACTTGGTCCAACAAGCTATAGAGAAAGTCAAGCTCATACAAGATCGGTTGTTAGCAGCCCAAAGACGTCAAAAGTCCTATGCGGATAATCGTCGAAGAGACTTGGAGTTCAAAGTGAAAGATTGGGTATTCTTGAAAGTATCACCGATGAAGGGTGTTATGAGGTTTAGAAAGAAGGGGAAGCTTAGTCCCCGGTACATTGGGCCTTACGAGATTGTACGAAGAATAGGCAAAGTGGCCTATGAATTAGATCTACCTCCGGATTTGGAGTCAGTCCATCCAGTTTTCCATGTCTCGATGATTCGGAAATGTGTAGGATATCCTACTAAGATTGTGCCAGTAAATGATGTACAAGTGACGGAAAAGTTGACGTATGAGGAAGTGCCCATTGCCATACTAGATAGGCAAGTACGGAGACTTAGAAACAAAGAATTGGCCTCAGTTAAGGTCCTATTGTTACACCTCGGAAAATCTTCCGTTGGTACGAAAGTGAATGAACTAGTGATGAGTACGAGTGCATGACGCTCCATGAGTAAGAAATGACGTTCGACGACCTTAGGCGAGATTTCAAAGGCATCCGATGCAAGACGAAAAAGTTGGCTAAGATAAGGCAAGGTATGTGATGAGCAAGGTAGGCAAATGGATGTGGATGATTAGAATGAAGAGTCAAGAAATGTGAAAAGTTGCAGGTTTGCAACCTGGCCAGTCGGTCGTAAAGTGAAATACATACCTTAAATGGTATACGGTCCGTAAACTGGCCTGTCGTATTTTGGCATTTGAGACTTCAACTTTCTGCCAGATGATCAATGGTGAAATACGACCTGGAATACGGACCGTAAAGTGATTTACGGCCCGTAAACCATGGTCGTAAATCACCATGTTGCAGCCTGAGTTTCTGATTCTGTTATGGTTAAACACGACAACGAAGGATGGTCCGTAAACTGGAATACGGGCCGTAAACCAAGTTTACGACCACTGTGCACTTCAATACAGATTTTTAAGTCATTAAATAAGGGGACCAAGACTTATTTCATTTCACTTCTACATCACACCCCTTCTCTCTAAAACATCTCTCTACATTTATTATACAAGTTTTCAAGGATCATTAGTCATCAACAACATTAATCAAGTGAATCAAGTGTAAGAAAAACCCATTAAAGATCATCCAAGTCAAGAAATCCAAATGGAGAAAAACTAGGGTTTTTGCTCAAGTGGAGTGTTTCGACTAAGGGTTGTTCCTAAAACATCTAAGGTAAGATTTATGGTGCTTATATTTTCACTTTTGACCGGCGATGTCCATTCCGCCGCTCAGTTTGTATTTGATATGATATTTTGATTTGCAATGACCGCTTGAGACATAATTGATATAAATTATGTTCAGTATGATTTCGAAAAATTATGAAATAAGTTTGGATTCGAAAATGAAGGTGTGATTCGGTCTGGGTACCCAGGTAGGGTGCCAGTCGCGGCCCACGGGGCTGGGTCGTGACAAAAACACTTGCCCTTTGAAACATAATTCATGCATGTCAATATCATATATCATACCCGGCCCATTATGGGACTCGGTGAACATGGTCGCCATATACCATCCCTGGCGCCATAACACAGCATAACACCATAAACACATCATAACTCCATAAACACATCATAACGCCATAACACAGCATAACACCATCATATATATATATATATATATATATATACCGTACCCAGCCCTCTAGTGAGGGACTCGGTGAACAATGCAGTGAAACTGTGCACGAAAACGTATCCTGGCCCGGGACTCAGTGAAAGATATATTGAGGCATGCACGAACAGAGTAGTGAGCAACCATATGCAAACTAAAACATTATCGAAGACTCAATGGAATAATCAGAAGAACTATCATTTTGAAATCAAGACAATAGTCATATCAAATACCTTTCGAATGTAACAGTGGATTATATCAAAATAGAACTTCTGGAATCATATACACGTATCAAGGTATAATAAAATAGCTTCTGGAAATCAAGAACAATAGCCATCCTAGTGGCTCTAAGAATAGGAACTTCTTTGGAATCATATACACATCGTCTGTTCGTTTCATAAAGATCATGCCAAAAAGAAAGAAGGGTTAACTTTACATACCTTCGGCGCTTAATCCGTAACTTGATATGTATATGCTGCCCAAAATATCTCAGCCTATATTAAGATGTTAAGACTATGGTTAAGCTGCGGAAAGGCATAAAACGTACTTTAACGTTAGTAGCTTATTTCTAAAGCAACACTTTCCCTATATTTCTTACTTTCCTCACATTTAAGCCAACTATACAACAACCATCATAGCATCAACCAAGGCACGTCTAAGTTATCGTATCAAGAACTAGTTAAAACAAGACCCAAGATTCCAAACAACTAACACCATTTCAAATCAGCCCATACGTTACAACATTCGATACTCGTCAACATAACGACTACAACATATTCAAGTAAATCTTAATAAACTATAGCCATAACACTTCACCAAAACGATCTCATAACAGCCCAATAATTACAACAAATATAACCTCAACTTTAACCATCAAATTCCTTTACTTTCATCATTTTCTCCATGACAACACAACAACAATACTAATTAAAATTAATTTACCATGGCTAGATTAAAACACCCCCTACATGGCTCAAATAACACTTCAACATCAACATACATAATTTCTTATATCCAATACACATCTACCAAATTATACAAGTCTAAACCACCTCTAAAACAAGTAGAAAAGGATTAAATCTTACCTTAAAATTAAAACAAGCTGCTGCCCAATTTCTTTTTCAAAATGAAGTGTAAAAATATTTCTCTCAACCTCCCTAAAGGAAGTGTTCTTGATCTCTTGATGAACTATTATTTAATCCATAATGTACAAGTTATTTCTTGGCAGCAACAAGCACGTCCGTGGCTGCTTGTTCGTTGATGCTGCTGCCTTGTTTATTTTGAAGAAACAATTGGTTTCATCTTGTAATGAAAATCCAAAGGACCCCTATTTCATATATGTTGTCACCAAGCAGCCCATACGTGTCCTTCTTGCACATTAGGTCCATTTGACTCATTAAATCCCTTTTACCACTTAGTGCCACTTATTTGCTCCATTAAGACCAAGTGGCAGCCCACCATTGGTACTTATCCATGTTAATCATAACTAATACCAAAATTAATTTCTTATCTCAATTCACTTTAATAACAATTATTTTTAATACAATTCATATACTCATTTCCATAATTATGTGATATAGTACTAGTCCATAGTCCCTTTTGGTACACACAAAATATTATTCTCTATCACCGTGGTCACTCTTGTTAAGGCCTAAATTATTTCGGGACCTCAAATTCTTTGCACGCCAAGTTCTCGATTTTCATCCTTGAATATGATCAAATTCTCCGGGCTCGGGTAAATTTTCTCATGTTGGACGATTAAATTTCCTAGTCCAAAAATACGGGATATCATAGCTTGGACCGTATTCCATTCAAATAAATTTTGAATTTCGACGAAACGTATTCTCTTTGATTGGTTTAACTTCAAATCCTTACGATACGTGTATACCATCCTTTTAGTCATCTATAAATTTGGGGGATAACCTCGTGTCCGTTACTAATATCATTTAACTTGAACACTGTCCAACGCCTGAGAACATGGGATGTAACATCTTTATACATGCACTATGATGAACATATTATGATGATGATGATATAACACCGCGCCAATATGGCCGGGCATTCACCGCGAAGGCGGGCAGTGTATACACCATGGCCAGATGGCATGGGTAGACACCACTAGTGGGCGGCATGAGATGATACCCCGGACACGGGAGGCCTAGACGCAGGCTAATGATTATTACACTGATCCGATATGGACGGGCAGCTTATATATTTATGCATCTATGATATGATGATGATTATGAGTAAGTCAGCATGCATCATTTCCTTTCTATTTGACAGTCAAATACAGATGATCCTTATTGATGCTTCCTTTGTTTCATCGACGTAATATTATTGTTATGTCTCTCATACTCAGTACAATGTTTGTACTGACGTCCGTTTCTTTGGACGTTCTGTTCATGCCCACAGGTAGACAGGGAGGTGAGCGTGATTTAGACTCGTAGTAGCTGTCAGCTGATTCGAGAGCACTCCATTGTTTCAGAGGTGCTTATGGTTATTCTTTTATGTACATGTATGTTTTGGGCACGACGGGGTCCTGTCCCGTGCATATGTTTAGCACTCCAGTAGAGGCTCGTAGATACGCAGTGTGGGTGGTATGGTCTCACGAGGTTGCTACTATGTATATATATATATATATATATATATATATATGACCGAAAGGCTTGTGCCTATAAAAGTATTTATGTTTCCGAATGAAAGATGATTTTCTTATAATTTGAGTATGATTTGGATAAAAGAATGTTTAATAAGCATGATAAGTAGTAGAATGAGGGGTGCTCGGTGGTTAGCCCCGGGTACCAGTCACGGCCCCTAGTTGGGTCGTGACACAAAATCATGAAATTGGGGCGCTCCTGGAGTGTGAGTGTCACGACCCGGCTAGGGGGCCGCGACGAGCACCCGGTGCTACCCCACCCGAGCACCCCCTTATCGTACATAACATAACATCTAGGTGAACCATAAGTCAATTCGTGCTTTTATTATCGTTAATCATATTGATCCCATTAGACGATCATCGTCATTTAACATATCATAGGCATCTAGGCCACAACATAAGTACAAGGCCGACGTGGCTAACAAAAGATATACAAAACATAGGCGGGCATGGCCGAAAATCTCTACCCACATACACATGACTACGAGCCTCTAAGAGTATGACATATCGTATGAGCGGGACAGGACCCCGCTATGCCCATAATTATATACACAAAAGAATAAGTACCCAAAAGCTACGGTTCCGAAAGAATTGGAGCTCTGCTATGCAATCTCTGAATAAGCAGCTATGGATCAAGTCTGTCTCCCTGTGCACCTGCGAGCATGACGCAGCGTCCACAAACAAAAGGACGTCAGTACGAAGAATGTACTGAGTATGTAAAGCATGATCAACATCAATATAGAAGCATAATAGATATCATATGAAGATAGCATAGGAGGGGAGATAGTGATATCATCATCATCACATCGCTTACTTGCATACATCGTCGTTCGTATCCCATAATAATACTCGTACCATACTTGTGCTCATATTCGTATACATGTCCTTATTCGTATTCTTATACATAGTCTAATCACATTCATATTCATATTATATACATAGCCATACACTTATATACATACATAGCGTACCCGACCATAAGGTTCGGCGTTTCATACGTACTTGGCCAACCAAGGCTCAATGTTATTTCTACCTGGCCCTACCAAGGCTTCAGGGTTATCCGTACCATCTGCAGACGTGCGCGCGCTTTTCGTAATCATATACATACTTCATACATATTCATCTACATATATTCTACCCGGCGTTATAAGCTCGGGGTTCATTATAGCCCTTCATAGGCACATATAAGTATAATAGCCCGTAGGCACCTTTTGCATCATTTTTGATAGCATTTACTATTCTCATCGTTATCGTTACATCTAGATTATGGACTTAATCGTCATACGAGGAACATAGTATAATCATAGTACATATCAAGGGTCGTGAGCTTATGAGCTCGGAATGTCAACCATGTGAAGACAACATACTCATATGGAGGAATTTGGCCAAGAACCATGCCTTATGAAAGAAGGGTTAGCCTTACATACCTTTCCGTCGAACTATTCTACACTTGCACTGTTATATCCTGTATTTTCGAACGTCAGACTATTTGTAAGTCGAGGTGGGGCCCATGTTATATCCCGTGTTTTCACACGTTTGGAAAAAATTTGAAATATCTTTCATTTTTGAGAAATAAGGTCAAATTTGATATTTTGTTGAACATAAGAGTTGTGCATGAAAGAATAGAGTCATGGAAGTGTGGGACAAGGCTAAGGGCAATTTTGGAATTTCGGAAATTAGTTTCGGGAATTACAAAATATGATTCACAAGTTATTGGGCTAAAAAAAATTGAAGTGGACATGTTTGTGGGTTGGGGTCTTTCTGTACAGTTGTGTGCTTATGTTGTGTTTGGGCGATCCCATTCGCCGCGGCGGCCGGTCCGCATATATTTAAATGTTGCTCTGTTGGCCCTGTGTGGTCTTTGTTGGTATTTTCTGCGTGCAGGGTATATTGGGTAGTCCGTAAAACAAAGGAAACTCTGTCGAAAGTTTTTCTAGAAATTGACTAAATTTGAAATAAAGCCTTGTCGGCTTCTGCTATATGCTAGAATGCGTTTGATACAATTTAAGATAGCATTGATAGATGTGTGCGGGTGCCCAGATCGGGCACTAGTCACGGCCTACGGGGTTGGGTCGTGACAAAAGTGGTATCAGAGCGGTTCGTCCTGGGAATGTCTACAGACCGTGTCTAGTAGAGTCTTGTTTATCGGTGTGTTGTGCACCACACCTATAAACATGAGGCTACAGGGCATTTAGAATACTACCCTTCTTTCTGTCTTAGATCGTGCGATAGAGCTGTGTTATCAGGATGACTCCTCCCTAACGAATTGTTACATTTGCAGTTGTGCCTCCAAAAAAGGCGACAACGGCCCAAAAGGCCAAGGCAGCAGCTGTGGGAGAGACTAGTCGGGCCCAGAGGGTTACCAGGGCCCATGCACATATTGCTTTTGATATTTTGCCCCCGGCAGAGGGCTCTTCCACACCGCCACATGTAGAGGAAATTGGAACAGCAACAGCTGCAGGTCGAGGGGCGGCTCCACCGCCAGCTCCCGAGATTCCAGTACCTGAGCCTCTAGCTCCACGGCCAGGGACTGAGGATCAGACCATGAGAGAGGCAGTCCAGCTATTGACCAGACTTGTGGCAGGACAGGTTCAGGGGCACGGATTGGGAGGTGATCGAGCATATAGGCGTGACAGTTCGAGAACTCGTGAGTTCTTGACTTGTGGCCCTCCAGAGTTCTTCGGGACAAAGCCCGAAGAGGATCCTGAGGAGTTTATCAGGAAGATGCGGCGCACCTTACAGTTGATTAATGCTTCTGCGACAGAGTCAGTCACATTGGCTTCGTACCGGTTGTATGATGTAGCGGTTTATTGGTACTAGTCATGGGAGTTGGCCAGAGGCGACGGCGCTCCCCCAGCAGTCTGGGATGAGTTTTCTGAGGCTTTTCTTAGCCATTTTCTGCCTCCGGAGTTACAGCGGGCCAGAGCTGACAGATTCTTTTTGCTGAGACAGAGGGGCCGCAGCGTCCGAGAGTACAGTATGGAGTTCGACTCATTGGCCCGATATGCGCCTGCTGTGGTAGCTACTATGGCTGACATGATGCACAGGTATATTATGGGGCTGGACCGTTATTTTGTCGACAGCTGTTTGGTATTGGCTGCTCAGCCCGGCATGGATATTGCCCGGATTCAGGCGCACGCCCAGGGCATGGAGGACCGGCATAGGGAGCGTCAGCCTGATAGGAGTCGGGATCGGAGACAGCCGAAGAGGGCCAGATCATCTGGGTATTCTGGAGATTTTCGGGGCAGACAGCCTCAGCAGCCGCAGCAGCCTAGCAGACATCTATCCCAGCCGGCACAGAGCGCACCTCCACAGCCTACAGGTCGCATATTTGATAGCCCAGGGTATTCAGGAGCAGGTCAGAGCTCCAGGGCTTCAGGTTCGCGGACAGATAGGGGTTCTGGTCAGACGAGGCCACCTAGGCCTCAGTGTTCTTATTATGGAAGATACCATCCTGGGGAGTGCTACAGAGCCACCGGTGCATGTTTTTCTTGTGGCCGTCAGGGCCATTCTGTGAGAGATTTCCCGTATAAGGGTAGTTCGGGTGGTGCAACGCAGCCTACCGGATCAGCCGCCGGGTCATCATCTTCGTCAGTGGCTATGCGCCCTACAGGGTCGGGTACATCAGCACCGGCGGGTCGCGGCAGAGGCCATGGTGGAGCTTCTGGTACTAGCGGTCCTTCGAACCGCATTTATGCTTTGTCTAGCCGCTAGGACCAGGAGGCATCGTCTAATGTCGTCACAGGTACATTATTGGTCTTCTCTCGGTCTGTGTATGCATTGATTGATCCAGGTTCGACTTTGTCATATATTTCGCCTCTGGTTGCTAGTAAAATTGGTATAACGTCTGAACCTATAGAGCTATTTGAGGTAGCCACACCGATTGGGGACTTTATTGTAGCAAAATAGGCATATAAAGACTGTTCTGTAATTGTATGTGGCCGTGACACTAAGGCAGATCTAGTGGAATTAGATATGATTGAATTTGATGTTATTATGGGAATGGACTGGCTAGCCTCCTGTTATGCTAATGTTGACTGCCAAAATAAGGTAGTTCGTTTCCAGTTTCCCGGGGAGCCAGTTGTAGAATGGGCCGGTAATACAGCATCGCCGAAAGGTAAGTTTATTTCATACCTTAAGGCGAAGAAAATGATCAGAAAAGGTTATATTTATCATCTAGTTCGGGTACAAGACTTGACAGCAAAAACGCCGACCCTTTAGTCAGTTCCCGTGGTTAATGAATTTCCAGATGTGTTCCCAGATGAGCTTCCAGGCCTTCCTCCAGAGCGGGAGATAGATTTTACTATTGATTTGCTTCCAGATACTCAACCTATATCTATTCCCCCGTACAGAATGACACCGACAGAATTGAAAGAACTGAAAGAGCAGTTGAAGGATCTGTTAGAAAAAGGCTTCATTAGACCCAGTACTTCGCCTTGGGGAGCCCCGGTATTATTTGTGCGTAAGAAAGACAGGTCTCTGCGTATGTGTATTGATTATCGGCAGCTGAATAAGGTAACCATAAAGAATAAGTACCCCCTCCCCAGAATTGATGATTTGTTTGATCAGTTGCAGGGCGCCAAATATTTTTCAAAGATAGACCTTCGGTCAGGCTATCATCAGGTACGGGTACGAGAGGCCGATATTCCTAAGACAGCATTCCGGACCAGATATGGGAATTATGAATTCAGAGTTATGTCATTTGGGTTAACTAATGCTCCTGCGGTATTCATGGATCTAATGAACCGGGTATTCAGGCCATTCCTGGATATGTTCGTAATTGTATTTATCGATGATATTTTGGTTTATTCTCGGTCCGAGGCAGAGCACGCAGATCATCTAAGAGCGGTACTTGGGGTACTTCGGCATCAGAAATTATATGTAAAATTTTCTAAATGTGAATTCTGGCTGGCTTCAGTGGCATTCCTGGGGCATATTATTGCAGCTGATGGTGTCCGGGTGGATACACAGAACATTGAGGCCGTGAAGAATTGGCCCAGACCCACGACGCCCACAGAGGTACGTAGTTTTCTGGGGTTAGCAGGCTATTACAGAATATTTGTGGAAAAGTTTGCTTCGATTTCAGCGCCTTTGACAAGACTAACTCAGAAGGGAGCTAAGTTCCAGTAGACTGATGCTTGTGAATGAAGATTCCAATTGTTGAAAGAGAAGCTGACTACGGCCCCAGTTCTGACTCTTCCATAGGGACCCGATGGGTATGTTATTTATTGTGACGCTTCTGGCGTGGGATTAGGCTGTGTATTGATGCAGCACGGCAGAGTTATAGCTTATGCTTCTCGACAATTGAAAAAGCATGAAAAGAATTATCCTACTCACGATCTGGAGCTTGCAGCGGTGATCCATGCCCTGAAGATATGGAGACATTATGTATATGGCGTTCATGTTGATATCTATACAGATCATAAGAGTCTCCAGTATATTTTCAAGCAGAAAGAGCTTAATTTGCGACAGCGGAGGTGGCTGGAGCTCCTGAAAGACTATGATGTGGATATTCTGTATCATCCGGGCAAGGCTAATGTTGTTGCAGATGCGCTTAGCCGGACATCTATGGGTAGCTTGGCATATTTACAGCCAGACAGGAGAGAGATAGTACGTGATATTCATCAGTTGGCTAATCTTGGGGTTCGTCTGGCCGATTTTGGAGGTACACGAATTTCTGTCCGAGGGGTTTTTGAATCATCTATTAAGGAAGATATCAAGCGGCATCAATATGAAGATCCTGTTTTAGCTCGATACAGAGACACTGCCCATGAAAAAGAGAAGGCTCCGTTCGAGTTTACACCAGACGGAACCTTACTATACAGAGGCAGGTTGTGTGTACCTGATATTGCAGGGCTACGGCAGCAGGTTATGGGCGAGGCACATTATGCTCGCTATTCTGTTCATCCTGGGTCTACGAAGATGAACCATGATCTTAGATGCCTATACTGGTGGGATGGCATGAAACGGGATATCGCAGAGTTCGTCGCCCAGTGTCCAAATTGTCAGCAGGTCAAAATTGAACATCAGAAATCGGGTGGACTGTTGCAGGAAATGGAAATTCCGACGTGGAAGTGGGAGATAATCAATATGGACTTCATTACAGGTTTGCCTCGCACTCCACGGAAGTATGATTCCATCTGGGTTATTGTGGATAGACTGACAAAATCAACCCATTTTCTCCCCGTCAGAACTACTTATTCCGCTGAGGATTATGCCAGGCTTTATATTAAAGAAATTGTGTGACTTCATGGAGTTCCTATATCTATTATCACTAACAGAGGTGCTCAATTCACGGCGAACTTCTGGAGATCTTTTCAGGAAGGATTAGGGACTCAGCTGAGCCTGAGCACAGCTTTCCATCCTCAGAGTGACGGACAGGCCGAGCGCACTATCCAGACGCTTGAAGATATGTTGCGGGCCTGTGTTATTGATTTCAGAGGTAGCTGGGAGGATCACTTGCCATTGATTGAATTTGCTTATAATAACAGTTACCATTCCAGCATCCAGATGGCTCCGTACGAGGCCTTGTATGGCAGGAAATGCAGGTCACCTATCGGCTGGTTTGATATTGGCGAGACAGAGTTAATTGGCCCAGATATGATCCAGCAGGCCGTTGATAAGGTGAAACTTATCCGAGAGCGACTGTTAGCAGCCCAGAGTCGACAAAAGTCAGACGCCGATAAACGGCGTCGACCGTTGGAATTCCAGGTAGGCGATTGGGTATTTCTGAAGGTATCGCCTATGAAAGGCGTGATGCGGTTCGACAGAAAGGGTAAGCTCAGTCCGCGTTATATTGGGCCTTATCAGATTGTTAGAAAGATCGGAAATGTCGCCTATGAGTTAGATTTGCCATCTGATTTGGAAGCGGTACATCCGGTATTCCATGTCTCTATGCTCCGCAAATGCATTGGCGATCCCTCCAGAATATTTCCTGCGGATGACATTCAGGTGACGGAACAGTTGTCGTACGAGGAGAAGCCCGTATCCATTTTGGACCGTCAGGTGAGGAGGCTCCGGAACAAAGATGTAGCCTCTGTTAAGGTACTGTGGCGGAACGATAACAGGGAGGAAATGACCTGAGAGGCTGAAGAGGAAATGAAGAAGAAATATCCTCATCTGTTCCCTATGCCTACAGGTAATCTTGAATCCCTGCTTAATTTCATTTCAATATCGATTGTATGTCATACGTACTGTCTATAAACATAAACTCCCCCAAAGTATTTCCAGACCCTGTAAGATTAATTTAACATTCGAGGACGAATGTTCTAAAGGGGGGGAGGATGTTATATCCCGTGTTTTCACACGTTTGGAAAAAAATTGAAATATCTTTCATTTTTGAGAAATAAGGTCAAATTTGATATTTTGTTGAACATAAGAGTTGTGCATGAAAGAATAGAGTCATGGAAGTGTGGGACAAGGCTAAGGGAAATTTTGGAATTTCGCAAATTAGTTTCGGGAATTACAAAATATGATTCACAAGTTATTGGGCTCAAAAAAATTGAAGTGGACATGTTAGTGGGTTGGGGTCTTTCTGTACAGTTGTGTGCTTATGTTGTGTTTGGGCGATCCCATTCGCCGCGGCGGCCGGTCCGCATATATTTAAATGTTGCTCTGTTGGCCCTGTGTGGCCTTTGTTGGTATTTTCTGCGTGCAGGGTATAATGGGTAGTCCGTAAAACAAAGGAAACTCTGCCAAATTTTTTTGTGGAAATTGACTAAATTTGAAATAAAGCCTTGTCGGCTTCTGCTATATGCTAGAATGCGTTTGATACAATTTAAGATAGCATTGATAGATGTGTGCGGGTGCCCAGATCGGGCACTAGTCACGGCCTACGGGGTTGGGTCGTGACAGCCCACACGTCAAGATTTTTTTTGGGACATGTGACAAGTTATATGAATCGCATATGTAAAGTTAAACACAACTCGTGAAGGGCCCTGGGGCCAAATCAAAGTGGAAGCCCTCCAAACGGATATTTTTAAGAAAACGTTTTCGGATGACCTGACTTGGAGGGGAAAAATCGGCATTATAAGTTTGGAATTTTGGAAAACGCCCAGAAATAAAAGTTGTAGATAATTGAAATAGCTTTCCAACAGTAGATCGTGGGCCTATAGGTGACATCGGTACAAGGAGATATGGACGTTTTAAGGTTGAAAGGTCAGTGGGCTAGGCCCAACTCGTGACCAACCGAGTTGGCCCAAAAAAAAATGAAAAAACAATATTAGGCCCAATGTTTAAGGGGTGGCCGGCCAAGTGAGGCCCAACCCATAGTTTAATTAAATTTCCATGTGCTAATTAATATAAGAGCCTTGGATGAGTCATAAAGCATAGAAGTTTCAAGAAAACTTGAGAGAAAGAAAAGAAAGAACAAGGAGAAAACTCCATGGCCATTTCGGCCAAGATGGGGGAATTTCCCCCCCATGAAATATTGTTCTAAAAATTATTTTCTTGTTGTATACCCACTAATTCAAGGGTCCTCTACAACTTGGTGTAATTATTTTGGAAGATAGAACCCTTGGTTCATCAAATGCACACCTTGGTCAAGTGAAGAAGTAAGGAGAAAAAGGTAAGAATTAATCCCTTTTTATGTGGTATGAAGGGTTTATTTATGTTGTAGTATGTAGAAATGGTTAGAATTCATGAAAGTATGGAAGTTTGTATGGTGTTTATATGTGTGTAAGTAGCCGTGTGCATGTGAATATTGTATAGCCAAAATGAGTTAATTTTATGTTGTATTT
Source organism: Lycium barbarum (assembly GCF_019175385.1). Taxonomy (NCBI): domain Eukaryota; kingdom Viridiplantae; phylum Streptophyta; class Magnoliopsida; order Solanales; family Solanaceae; genus Lycium; species Lycium barbarum. The sequence continues at coordinate 61,146,002 of NC_083343.1, read as the reverse complement.
TAGTTGTGGTTATGGTGAAAATTATATTGGGAATGAAAGTTGAATGAATTTTGGTTGAAGTTGGAATGTAGAAGATTATGTCACTTTAGAATGATGTTGTGATATTATGGAAATGAAGTTGTTAAGATGTGAATTATGATTATGGTTGATGAAATTGGAAGATGGAAATATGTTATGGATAGGTAGGTTGAATATTAGAAGTTTTGGATGAATTATGACTTTGGTGGAAAGTTTGTATATTTTGTATACCTTGTGAATATTTTGTGGAAATGATAGGAAATATTTCCAAATTGTATTGTAATGATCTTGATTAGTAAATGAATATGAGAAGGTTGATATTGACTTGAAAGTGTAAAGTTGGTTTGGAAGTTGTTGCATTATTTGAAAAAGAAGACAATTTATGTTAGAATGCATTTCTAATGGATTGTTGATATTGTTGGCATTGCTGATTGGGTTGGTTGTTGCTATTTGAGCCGAGTTGAATCTCGGGGATGTTGTATGTATAGGGGAGATGCTGCCCAAATTTCCGTAGACAAGTATTGGCAAAAATTGAACCTTTAGGCCCTATGATTAATATTTGGTAAACATGACCAAATGCAGATTTCGGACGAAACGGGATTTGAATTTGGAAAGGCGTAAGGAGCGAATAAGGTATGTAAAGCCTACCCCTTCATTCTCAGGCATGTTCTAGACGTAATAGGCTTGGCTGCGAGCCTTAGATACGACTCTGTTCTTCGGAATTCAAGATTGAAATCCGCTCCATTTCCTTCAGTAAGATTGAATCAGTTTTCTTATAACTTGCCCTTAAAGTAAACTTTATGTATGCAACTTTCCTAAACGGAGTCGGTATGCTTCTAAATGATTATGGACGACCTCATAAGGTCTATTATCTGTAATTTACGTACGCCGCCTCGAGTTGGTCCGAGGTGGGCCCACAAAGCCCGATACTTTCTGTATAACTTTAACTACCTTGTTTCTGTCCGATTTTCTCAGACAACATCTGGACTAATATTCTATCCGTTATATGGCAAGCGTTATGACTATTTTCATAAATCTGACAAAATATTTTTGACATCTGGAAATCTGATCCTGGTAATAATCTGTTGTGCCATCCCAAGTGATATATAGGCGCGTATTTTGAATACTGTCCGAATACTTTGATTTGACCTGCCGTTTGGCCTATTTCAGTTCCATTGAGTCTGTACGATGATCTGTATGTATGTGGTTTCTCATTAATCTGTTCGTGGATGCCTCAACGCTTCCTTCACTGCGCCCGGGCCAGGTTCTGTTATCGTGCATATTCCACTGCATTGTTCACCGCGTCCCTCGGTGTGCGGGCCGGGATCTGTTTACATCTGTATATGATATTATGATGTGTGTATGGGGTTGGCGGCCAGGATGGCAATGATCTGATCTGTCTGTCCACCGCGTCCCGTACTAAAAGGGTCGGGTTCTGTTACCGCGTCCCTCATGAGAGGGCCGGGGTCTGTATGTATGTATGTATATGCTACCTGCATCTGTATAAGCATATGACTCTGTATGACTCTGCATGCATGATTCTGTCTGTTCGTGTGGATTATGATTCCGTCCGTCCGTCTGGATTATGGTTCCGTCCGTCCGTCTGGATTATGATTCTGTCTGTCCGTCTGGATTATGATTCCGTCCATCCGTCTGGATTATGATTCCGTCCGTCCGTCTGGATTATGATTCCGTCCGTCCGTCTGGATTATGATTCTGTCTGTCCGGCCGGATTATGATTCTGTCCGGTACATTTCTGCCCGTCCGTTTGGATTATGATTCTGTCCGCTATATTTCTATGCTTCTGGTTCAGACTATGATTATATTTGTTATATTTTCGCTTTACATACTCGGTACATTTTTCGTACTGACCCCCGGTTCTTCGGGGGCTGCGTTACATGCCCGCAGGTACAGACGCACCCGGTGATACGCCGTCAGTCTAGGACACTGATTCTGCTGTTTTGGGAGAGCTCCTTTGATCCGGAGCGTGTACTTTTGGTATATATCTTCTGACATCTATATATTATGTATGTATGGTAACTTGGGGTACGGCGGGGCCCTGTCCCGTTATCTGATTCTGTATGTCCGATTAGAGGCCTGTAGATATGTATGTAGGTTATGGGTTGTCACTGTTCAGGTAGGTATGTACGAGTTTGCTATTCTGTCTGCTATGATAGCCTTAACGGCTTAAGTGTAAGTCTAAGTATGCTTATGTATGTATATGTTCTCGTGCACTGTATTTTATTTTATTATGGATCCGTGTACAGCTAATGTGAATTAGTTTTTTTGGGCACGCCAACTCTGGTAGGTAATTACGAACGGGTATCCAGTTAGGATACCAGTCACGGCCCACGGGGTTGGGTCGTGACAGAAGTGGTATCAGAGCGGTTTGTCCTCGGAATGTCTACAGGCCGTGTCTAGTAGAGTCTTGTTTATCGGTGTGTTGTGCACCACATCTATGAACAGGAGGATACAGGACATTTAGGATGTTACCCTTTCTTTGAATCTTAGATCGTGCGATAGAGCCGTATGGTTAGGATGTTTCTTTTCCTACGAATTGTTGTATCTACGGCGAGGCTCCAACGAGCAACAGTGTAAGCATTTGGGAAATTGTTTCTGACCCTCTTCCTGCAGGTGATTGTGGATTGATAAAGAATGAAAAGGGCAGCTTCTGACGATGTGGATGGGGGTGCTAAGAAGGCCCCCAGGATATCACCAAGACCGAGTAAGCAGAGCCCCAGCTACTCAACTGAGACAAACCCTTCGGAGGATCCGGCGACGATAACTCCAGAGTTCCTTACCCCCAGAGAAGAGGATATCCACGATACAGATCCACTAGAGCATTCCTCTGGGACGCCGGAGGAGGAGGTTTCCGGGGACATGCCAGCAGCTCCCGTGGTGGAGCACTATGTCAGACAGGCCTCCCCGGAGAGTGTTACGCCCTACTCCAGTCCTTTGTCCTGGCCATCAGTGAACCAGGAATTGTCGGGCTACCTATACTCCTCCGATTCGAATGCAGGTAATAGCGGGAGCCAGACGAGTGGGGGGCAGACAGACGATGATGATGATGGACACATTTCCCACGGCAGCTCCCCTGGTCAGACCCGAGATTGATCATTTATAAGTATATGACTTTCCTAGAGCTTCCTATGTGTGTATGATTTCTGTAGAATATTATTCAATGACGATAACGGAAAAAATAAATAAAAAGGGATTAAAGACCCAGTGGTTAAAAACAAGGGCGACTAAGATGTCCCCGCCACCAGTGTGAATCTAGAAAACCCAGATGAAAGTGAAAATTGAAGATTCAGAAGGGCAACATGGTAATTGTATGGTTTAGACCGGAGTGGGACCCGTTATGAAAACTTTCCGAAAATTTACTATGACCCCGATCGGCCCTAAATTACGTGACAAAGGTCGTGTGGGGCAGTTGACGCAATTATATTAGCATTAACGCATCAAAACACATGAAAGTTTTGAGGTTAAGCGTGCTGGAGCCAGAGCAATTTTGGGATGGGTGACCCCCTGGGAAGGATACAAATTTTCACAAATGTAAGTATAAGCTATGAATGGAAATTTGGGGTAACCTAAAGAAAAAGAGAATGTGTGGAGTAGCCAGTACCCTTATAGGAGTCACGCAGATCGAGTAAGAAGAAATTGGAAAAGAGTCCGAATGAGGATCTGGAAACATTGCGAATAGATATATTGTGATTGCACTTTTGCGATGAGACACAATAAGGGAATGTTATGTATCAAAGGCATAAGAAGGGGATCCAAATAAAAATCTAAGAAATATGGTGAAGGAAAATATTGTAAGTGTACCTCTGTAACAGTGCAACAACGATAACGAAGTGGTATGCATAAGAAAGTAAGAAAGGGCCTAAGGGCTATTGTACAGGGTCAGTAGAGTTCCATAAGGATACAAACTTATTTGTTATATTTGATTGGATACTTTGATGAAATAACTCGTGGTACAACGATCAGGGTGAGTAATGAAACGTCGACAAGGGAAATTTTCGTAAATCACTGAAGCCTTAGTGGAAGTGGTCTAATTCTAATCAAGATTCTGTCTGCTATACTTCTGCGCCTCTGACTGTACTTCTGCACCTTTGACTTTGATGAGGCTCTGTCTATGATGCCTCTGTACTTCTGGATCTGATTACGTTTCTGTCTGATATGCCTCTGTACGTTCGACTCTGATTACGAATTTGTCTGATACATCTCTGTACATCTGATTTTGATCACGGAACGTCTGACATACTTCCATACGTCTGACTTTGACTACGAATCTGTCCGCCTTCGAGGGCTCATGAGTTCTTGGAATTAGAGCCCTTAGAGTACTCAGGGATAAGGCGGGATGAGGACCCGCAGCATTGCATTGATCACACCATTTCTTCAGAATGATTCATGCTACCGAGACCGAGGAGGCAGAGTTAGAAAATTTTAGCCTTCGAGATATAGCCGTCTTATGGTATGAGGGGTGGGAGTATTCTAGAGGTTCTGAGGTACCTCCAATGCGTTAGTCTAAGTATTCAGAGGCCTTTCTTGACCACTACTTACTGTTAGAGATACAAGAGGCTCGGGTTGATCAGTTTCTGACGGTCCAACAATGTAATTCCAGCGTCTATGATTGTTGCCTCCGATTTCATTCTTTAGCCAGGTATGCTCCATCCTTCTTTGACTCATCAAGGACCAGGATCTATAGGTTTATATTAGGATTGCATCCTGATTATGTTGAGGTTTGTACCACTGTTGCAGTGAATGATAATATGGACCTTGCTCGTATTCAGGCATTCGCTCAGAATTGTGAGGATAGTAAATGTCAGCAACGGCTGACTAAGAGGATCGAGAGGGGGCATCAGAAGAGGGCTAGGACCACTGGTCAGCAAGGTGATAATCGGGGGAGTTTCAGACCCAAGTATCAGGGTAGGCCATCTAGGCCACCACCACCTTAGTCTTAGGAATACAAATCAGGGTATTATATTCCATATGGACCAGGTGAGAGCTCTCGTGCATCAGGGTCACATCAGTAGAGAGGTTCAGGGCAGACCAGATCACTACCACAGCAGTGTGGTAATTGTAGTTGAGCGCACTACGGACGATGTCAGTATGGGTCGTGGGATTGCTGTACTTGTGGTAACCCAGATCATTTCATAAGAAAGTGCCCACAGAGAGGGTAGGGTGGTATAGCGTATCCAATAGGTTCTATAGCAGGGTCGTCTGCATCAGTGCGTCTTTCTGGGCGTGGGTCTCAGTCTTCAGCAAATAGAGGTAGAGGTAGAGGCAGAGCTTCTAGTTCAAGCAGTGCTTAGAACCGTATCTATACCTTGGTAGGTCGACAGGATTTGGAGTCCTCGCCAGATGTTGTGATAACTATATTGACAGTCTATTCATATAATGTTTATGATCCGGGGTCCAATTTGTCATATGTCACTCAGTTTATTGTCGTGAAGTTTGATATAGTGCCAGAGTCATTGAGTGAGCCATTTTTTGTGTCTACACCTGTTGGCGAGCCTATAATCGTTAGGAAGATTTATCGGGATTGTTCATTAGTTGTTTGTGATTGTAGACCCAAACAGATCTTATAGAGTTACAGATGGTTGATTTCGACGTTATTATGGGTATGTATTGGCTAGCTTCTGTTTATGCTAACATTGGGTTGCTGGACAAAGATTGTTACGTTCCACTTCCCAGGGGAACCAGTTTTAGAGTGGAAGGGAAATATAGCTTCGCTGAGAGGTAGGTTTATTTCCTATTGCAAGGTGAGAAAGATGATTTCGAAGCGTTGTATCTATCATATAGTTCGAGTTCAGAATGCAGAAGCCGAACCACTGACTCTTTAGTCTGTTCTAGTGTTTAATGAGCTCTTAGGTGTGTTCCTTGATGAGCTTCCAGGTATTCCACTAGAGCGGGAGATTGATTTCGCTATAACGTGATACCAGATACTTAGCGGATATCCATCCATTCTTATAGGATGGCTCCTACTAAGCTGAAGGAATTGATGTAGCAGTTAAAAAAATTGCTCGAAAAGGGCTTTATTAGACCTAGTACTTCACCGTGGGGAGCATTATTGTTGTTTGTAAGAAAGAAAGATGGTTTGCTACGGATGTGTATTGACTACAGACAGCTGAATAAAGTGACAATAAAGAACAAGTATTTACTCTCGAGGATCGATGACTTATTTGATCAGTTACAGGGTGCCAAATGCTTCTCGAAGATAGACTTGAGATCGGGTTATCATAAGGTTAGGATCGGGGAGAGAGATATTCCGAAGAAGGCGTTCAGGACCACATATCGTCATTTTGAGTTTCTTGTTATGTCTTTCGATTGGACAAATGCGCCAGCAGTGTTTATGGGCTTGATGAACAACATATTCAAACCTTTCTTAGACTTGTTTGTGATTGTGTTTATGTTACACCTCGTAGTTCTGTACGTTGAAATTCGTAAGTGCTGGTCATTTCAAGCATGGACTTTGGAGTTTCCTTCAAGGGTATATATGATTGCATGCGTTTATCCTATGGTTATGAAGGCTTAGTTCATATAGTAAGTTGTAAGAGGATTGGAGAGCAAGTGAGTTGCGGAAACTATGTTTGTTGGTCCAATCGGGAGGAAGAATATCTTTTATAATATGATGACTTTTGAGGCAAATCAAAAGCCTAAAGTGAAGTTCACGAAGTCTAATTTTCAACGCAATAAACCGCTCATCGATCCGGTGTCGGGGTAAGGAGATATGGACATTGCAAATCAGGCTGGCAGGCTAAAGAATTGCTCTGCGCGAACGCACCAGGAGGTGGCGCGAATGCGCAGAAGGGGTGATAGACAACCTAGTGCGAACGCACCACTACCCAGCGCGAACGCGCTGAGTACTTTTTAGGTCGGTGCAACCCGAGCCTAAAACGTTATAAAAAGGGGTTCACCCCTTTATTCCTCATTCAAACATCCATTAAGCCACCCCTAAACTTCTGGAAACCTCTCCCAACTTTCACATATCAAATTTTAACACAAGTCGATTATAATCCCCGGATTCTGGTCCAGACAGCGTATAGTTGCGATTATAAAATCGTATAGCTGTGAGTCTTGGTTTATGTTCAAGGTGGGAAGTGAAGATATTGCAGTACTAGTGGGATTAAGGTACAAACCTCTTCTTATTAATATTAATTACGGTATATTTACAGAAGTAAAATTACTAGACATTCATATAATAAGTTGGTTAGTTGGGAAACTTGAAAAACATCGTGTGGGACATTTTATAAAACATAATGGTGTGAGTATTGATGTTGTTGACGTTGGTATTGTTGTTTTTTTTGTTGTTTGTTATTGATTATGATTTTGGGCTGGGTATATAAACAGGAGAGATGCTGCCCGAATTTCGGCAAACCTTAACTACAACTAAATCAAAGACTTAGGACGAGCGTATGACTTTGAGCCAAACAAAAGTAAGAATGGTTTATATGTAGATTTACGATCTTGGAAGGATAAACGTTGAATCGCTAAGGAGACCGAAAGGTATGTTAAGGCCAGTCCCTCTCTTTCAAAAGACATGATTCCTATGTTATTAATTCATGCATATTTCCATAACATTCTTACTCTAATCACAAAAGCTAGAAGTTCATGATTCTCAAGGTTTGTATAATGCGAAAGATGAAGTATGTTTCATGATGATGATGATTGTTATATCCCGTATTTTGTACGTTCGGATAAATTAGGATAACCAAGACAAATTAAGGACAAGGCTATAATTCTGATCTTATTTAATATATATGTTGTTCATGAAAATATTGATGCGGAAATATGGAGGGAGGCTAAGGGCAAAATTGGAATTTTGGAAATTAGTTTCATGAAGTACAAAATACTAACCAAGTAATTGGGCTAGGAAAAAAAACAAAGGGGCCCAAGGTGTGTGTGTGGCCGGCCATGGGCATGCCCCAAGCCCATGTAAAAATTAAACCCAAGTGATATTAATAAATAGACAAAAGGGCCTATTATTCCTCATTAGTCAAGAACTTTCAAGAAAAAAAACAAAGAGCAAGAGAAAGGGCCATTCGGCCAAAAAAATAAATATTGAAGCCTTTCATCCTTGGTCCAAAAATTCCTTTCTTCTTGAATTCTTACTAAGTACAAGACCCTCTTCAACGTGGTATAATTGTTGAAACAAGAAAACCGCTCTTTCTTGCAAAATCACAACCCTAGCTAAGTTGAGGAGTTGAGAAGAAGAGGTAAGATTTAATCCTATTTTATATGTCATAAATGGTTTATATATGTTGTAGTATGTAGAAATGGATAAAAATCATAGAACTATGCATGTTGGAGGGTTGGCCGTGTATGTGTATGTAGTGTAGGAAAGATGAACTAATTTTTATGTAGTAATCTGGTTGTTGTTGATATATATTCCATGATGAAAATGGGAATTTGATGATTCAAGTTGAAGTTGTGATGGTTACGGGCTGATTTGGAGACTAATGTGATTCTAATATCGTTTCTTGTATTTGTGGGAACAACATTGTTAACGTGTGAATTGTTAAGTGTAGTCATGAATTTGAAAAATAGAAAACGTGTTGTTATTGTCCTTGTTGGAATTGGAAGTTTCGGGTGGAGTATGGTGTGTTGGTGGAATTGTTTGAATATTGTGTAGACTATTTGAATGTTCTTGAATTGTGCTTGAATGATTTCCGATTAATAATGAATATGTGAGTGTTGATATCGGTTTAAATGTACGTAGTTGAATTGAATGTTGAAGAACTATGTAGAGAAGAAGGTTACTAATGTTAGAGTATGTCTTAAATTGATTGTTGGTATTATTGGAATAATTGTTGGTATTGTTGTTGATATTTTGGCCGAGTTAAATTCTCGGATTTGTTGGTGATGATATAGCTGAGTTGGATTCTCGGGGATGGTAGTATTTACAGGGGAAATGCTGCCGAAATTTCCGTAGAAGAAAAGTGTTGGTTGGAATTGAATTCTTAAGTGTTTATACCTAATGTTTGGTGCGCATTAATGTTATTGTAGATCTTGTGAAGCCAAAGACTTAAATTCGGATTTGCGTAGAAAGCGAGCAAGGTATGTAAGGCATACCTTTCTTTCTTATGGCATGATCTCTATGAAATGAACAAATGATGTATATGTATGATTTCAAAGAAATTCTCGTTCTTAGAGCCATTAGGGTGGCTAATATCTTTGACTTCCATAAGCCGTTCCATATGGTTTCGATACGTATTCACGATTCCGAAGCTCTATTTGATAAGTTTCCGAGTTCATCTACGATTTCTATTGGCCTATTGATACGAGTATACGTAGTATGGTTGAGATTATTGCATAATTGGGTAATAAGCCAAGTATAAGAATTCATGTCCTTAAAATGATTTTGTAAGTATTAATGTTTCTAACTTTTGCATACAATCTTGGATCGGGCCGAACGTTCCTCGGCAATACTATAATACGTTTATGGATCGGGCTGCACGTTCCGCAGCAATACAATGTACGATGTTCTACGAGTATGCGTGTATGAATCTGTTATATGTATATATAGATGATATATGATGTCGGCATGATGTCCAAAGACCTATTTGATATGTTCCTGAATTGGCATTTAAGAGATAAGTGATATGATTAATGTCTTGATTTTCGAATGATAGCACGTCCGACTATTCCGTTAAGTTTTGATATACCTTGATATGTACGTACGATTCCAAAATCTATATTTGATTTTATCCATTACGAGATCCGAAAGGTACTTAACATGATTGCTCAAAAATCTGTTATATGTATATATGATGATTGGTTCGGTTTTCCAAAAATGGCTTCTGAAATGTCCGTAAAGGTTCTGTGGTAAAATATCCGTAACTTTCCTATACTAGCTCCGATTGGTTTGAAACTTATTCTGAACCTTCAGGTGTCGATATGTTCTCGTGCGTACTCCTCTGCATTATTCACCGCGTCCCTTTCACTTGCGGACCGGGGCACGCTATATATGATATGTTGACATGATGATATGATGACGGGGTGGTGGCCAGGATAACATATGATGATTCTATTCACCGCGTTCCGCAAAAGAGGGTCGGGGCACGTTACATGCATATATGATACATGATATTGACATACATGATATATGATTCACCGCGTCCCTCACCGAGGGCCGGGGCACGTTATATGCATACATGGTACATGATTTACCGCGTCCCTCACGGGAGGGCCGGGGCACAATATATGTTTACATGATACATGATCTACCGCGTCCCTCACGGGAGGGCCGGGGCACGTTATATGCATCTATGATATATGATTCTGTCATGCATGATCCATGTCTGGAAAGTGAGGTCTTTTGGCACTCTGGAAGATTCACTTATTTTCTGTACTTTTCTGACATATGACATCGGTATACGTGATTTGTGTCTAGAAGGTAAGTATCTTGTGTTCTGGACGGTGTACCTTGTTCGGTACTGTTATTCCGGTTATGATTCTGTTTTCTGTATTTCATGCCTTACATACTCCGTACTGACCCCCTTTCTTCGGGGGCTGCGTTTCATGCCCGCAGGTACAGACGCTTATTGTGGTGACCCGCCAGCCTAGGGTGCCCATTCTGCTACTTGAGAGTGCTCCTTTGATCAGGAGCCCGCACTTTTGGTACCGATCCTTCCATTGTACATATTTATGCATATATGACTATTCAGGGGTAGGGCGGGGACCTGTCCCACCATATGATTCGGTTATCTTTGTTAGAGGCCTGTAGACATGTATGTGGGTCATGGGTCATTATGATTCTGTAATGTCTGTGTAGTTTGCGTCTAAGTGGCTCCAGTTGCTGTGACAGCCTTAACGGCTGGTGCGTGTATATATATATATATATATATATATATGTTTATGCGATACGTTTGTTATCTGCGACCGCTTAAGATTATGTCCGATCTTCGCATCTATATAATCTAATATATGTTGGACAAGAATAAGTTATGGATATGTCGATCGGTTAGGTAAGTGTGTATGGGTGTCCAGCTCGGGCACTAGTCACGGCCTACGAGGTTGGGTCGTGACAAAAGTGGTATCAGAGCCGTTTGTCCTCGGAATGTCTACAGGCCGTGTCTAGTAGAGTCTTGTTTATCGGTGTGTTGTGCACCACATCTATAAACAGGAGGCTACAGGACATTTAGGATGTTACCTTTCTTTGGATCTTAGATCGTGCGATAGAGCTGTGCTATTAGGATGATTTCTTTCTGACCGATTATTATGTTTATGTTATATCCCGTATTTTATACGTTCAGATATTTCAAGGTAGTCGTGGCGAAGCTAAGGGAATGACCATCTTCCAAAATTATTCTAATGTACAAGTTGGTTATGAATATTATTTATGAATATTATTGTATGGAAATATTGTGAAAGGTTAAGGGTAAAAGGGAAATTCGCAAAAATGGTTCATGGTAATATTGTAGAAAGGCTAGGGGCATAATGGGAATTTCACAAGGTGATCAAGAAAGTTCTTGAAGGACCAAAGTGTACATGGTAAGATATTAGGTCATCTTTTATTTTAAGAAAAATTCAAGAAAAAAGAAGAAATTTCTAGAGATAGAAAGAAGGGCCATGTATCCATATTTTTTTATTGAGGGACTTAAATATAAATATAGAAAGTTGTGGAAAGAATATATAATAAGAAGACATGTTCATCTTTTTCACATTTAGAAAGTTCAAGAAAGCTTAAAGAAAAGCAAGAAACAAAGGAGACTATTCGGCCATGGTGTTGGCCGAACAAGTCCATGGAAAAATTGGCCAAGGAAAATTGTTCTCTTCTAGCTTTCCCACCAATTGGAACGTCCTTAACAACATGGAGTGGTTGTTGGAGCAAGCAAACCATTGATTTGAGCAAACATACACTCCTAGTCAAGTGAAGAGATGTGTGAAGAAAGGTATGCATTCAATCTTCTTTCATGTGTTGTGGATGATTGTACATGTTGTAGTATGTGGAAATGGGTAGGAATCATGGAAATATGAATGATGTATAGTGGTCGTGTGCATGGTGTATGTGTTGTTGTATGTAAGGATGATGAACAAATTTTATTTAGTATCTTGGTTATTGTTGTAATGTATGGGAATGGATGAAAATACATAAAAATATGTTTGTAGTTGTGGTGGCCGAATGTGAAGGTGGTTTGGCAAGTTATGGTGAATTGATTCTATTTGATATTTTAGTTGTTGTTGTAGTGAATTCTATGATGTTGAATGAAGATTTAATGATTTGAAGTGAAACGGAAATCGTTTGTGGGTTATGGATGAAGTTAATGTGATATTAATATGGTTTCTTATGATTATAAGAATGAAGGATATTGTTGAAGTATAGATTATAAATGTTCTTGTGGAATTTGGAAAGTCTTGGGTAAAGTAGTAGGTCGTTTGGAATATTATGTGAATTGTTTGTAATATTCTTGAATTGATTGTTGGTGTTGTTGGCACGATTGTTGGTATTGTTGTTGTTGATAATGTGGCCGAGTTCCATTCTCGGGTTTGTTGTTGAATTGGCCGAGTAATATTCTCGGGGATGGTGTATTTATAGGGGAGATGCTGCCAAAATTTCGGCAGACCATAAGTGAATGTACTTGAAAGGTTAAGACAAGTATATGTCGATGAATCTAACGATAGTGTCGATCTTCTTGAATGTAGACTAACAAGTTGGACGAATAAGCGTAGCTAGTAAGGCGCGGCACAAGTATGTTAAGGCTCGTCCCTTTTCTTTCAAAGGCATGATCCTTAGGTTGTAATTTAATAAGTATTTCCATGTTTTCCTTGTTTTCAAAATTTAGATGTTTGTGATTCTATGGCATGATTTCCTTCCTAATAACCCGTAAGCGTTTTCCAAAATGTCTATACTTTCCTAAAACAAAGGCTCATGATTTTGTAAACTTTTATGGTTACAACGATGAATATGCTTTTGTAATGACAACGATGATGTCAAAAAGAGAATATGTCTAGGATGGTTATGACAAGAATGGTTTCATGTCTAAAAGTCTTAAGTTAAGGAGCCAATATGAATATAAGAACAAAGAGCTAGTCTTGATTTTAATTCTATTCCTTATTATGACTCTATTTTCTAAAGACTCCAAAGTGTATAAATTGATGTTTTATGAGGCTTATGATCTTACTCTATGTGTTCTCTTAACGCTATTTCTCATGGATAGTCTCGCCTTATAATACTAGTCCCTTCAAGGCGAGACATGATGGTCCTGATTATTCCAGAATGTAATCGGAGGTTACCGACCTTACGTCACTCCGATAGTTATATGACTTTCTTGGGCTCTCCTGCGTGCTGCTATATGATACATGTATACGTATATGTATTTGGGGAAGATGGGAAAAAGGGTTAGAGCGCTATAGACGCTGATATATGTACATGTATATGAATATGGGGAAGATGGGAAAAAGGGCAGAGCGTTATATACGCGTAGCCACCTGATCAGTTGGTATGATATGATATCGTCCCGGACGCGGGATATGTGGTTAAATGGATCGGCTGCCGACGCCTCGGCAATATGATATATTCTATTTTCTATATATATGAAAAAGAAATGTTTTCAAAGCAAGTAAAGTATGATATGTATATATGGGGTTAAATGGATCGGAGCCGACGCCTCGGCAATATGACATGTTCTATTTTCTATATATATGAATAAGAAATGTTTTTTTTAAAGAAAGCTAAGCATGCAGGGTACCCGCCTAAGCGACACTCACATGTACAGGTTACTATTTTACCTCATGTCATGTTCTATATTTCCATCCTGTTATTATTCATGTTCATATTCCTTACTGTGTTACTAATCATGCCTTACATACTCAGTACATTGCTCGTACTGACCCCTCTTTTCGGGGGCTGCGTTTCATGCCGCGCAGGTACACCCAGATGAGCAACAGCTATTATAGAAGATGTTCCAGCGAAGTTGGCGAGCTCCATTTGGCCCTGGAGTGTAGCCGAGTCAGTGTACTATGCAATGGTGTCTTGTTAGAAGTTAGAGACTTTGCAGACAGAGTTGTAGTTATTGGTTGTCAGTTCAGCCGATGTGTCATTCGTGTTATATTATAAGTTTCCTATGATTACAGATATTGAGATTAAAAGAAAGAAAGTTTTTGAAAGTTTCATTATATATTTCACTATTATTTGGTTTAGAGTCTAGAGAGATTAAGTACGTAATAAGAGTCAGCGGGTTCGCTCGGCTCCGAATATGGGGTCGGGTGCCCATCACACCCTAGTAAAGTTGGGGTGTGACAGTTTACAGTGATGCCTCCGAAGAAGGCGACAGCGGCCCAGAAGGCCAAGGCAGTGACAGGAGAGATCAGCCAGATAAATAGAGTCACTCGGGCTCGTGCTCAGATTATGCCCGATATTGTAACCCAGTCAGAGGGTTCTGCTACACCTCCACCAGAGGAGACTGGAGCGGCTCCACCATTATCCCCAGAGGCTCCAGCGCCCGAGCCTCCAGCTCCTCAGCCAGGGGCGGAGGATAGAGCGATGAGGGACGATGTACAGTTATTGACGGCATTGGTAACAGGACAGGCTCGCCGACGCGGGCTAGGGGGTGATGATGGTGACAGAATTGACAGTTTGAGGGTCCGTGATTTCTTGACCTGTAATCCCCCAGAGTTCTACGGGTCTAAGCCCGAGAAGGACCCCCAGAATTTCATTCGACAGATGCAGCGCACACTGAGACTGGTCAGGGCTTCTGAGACTGAGTCTGTCGAGCTGGCCTCACACATATTGCGGGACGTAGCGATTAATTGGTACGAGTTTACAACAGCTTTTCTGTTACATCCGACATTTTTGTTCATTCGGAAGAATTCAAGGTAAAATGACTTGTGATGAATAAGGCCACTATTGGACACTACTTGGTATGAATGTGTGAGTTATGAATTCAATGGTGTGGAATTGCAAAAGGTGGCCAAGGGCAAATTTGGAAACTTGCCTTAGGAATTGCAAAAATCTAGCCAAAGTGGGCTCAATAAAATGAAACAAAACAAAGGCCCAACTATAAGGGCCCAACCGGCCACACTATTGATCCAAGCCCATGGATCAATTAAATGCCATGTGACATTATATAGTAGTCCTAATCTATAGAACTTTCAAGAGAAAACAAGAAAGAACAAAAGGAAAAGAGAGAAAGGGTTTCGGGTTCAAGAGAGAAAGAAAAGGAAAAGAAAGAAAATTTTTTTGGAGCCAATTCTTGGGTTTAAAAAGTTCCTCTCTTGAGAGATTATTGCTAAGCACAAGATTATCTACAAGTTGATATAAAGATTTTGGCAAGAAAACAACTTCAACCCCAAGTGAAGAACTTGAAGAAAGGTAAGGATTTCATGCTTTTGTTGTGTTAAAAATGATGTATGTATGTTGTAGTATGTGTGAATGAATGAAAAATATGGAAATTTGGTGTGTTGGAATTTTTGGGTGGTGGCCGAATGCATATATATGTATTGTATGATTGTAATGGTTTGAATTCTTGTGTAAGTTAGTTGTAGTATGGTGGAAATTGTATTAGAAAGGAAAGTGGGATGAATTAGTGAGAGTTGGAAAATATAGTATGTTGGCCGTATGGTACTATGTGTAATATGGGATGTGAATTTGATTTTGGTTGTATGTTAATTGTGTTATGGCTTTGTGAAGTAGATTGAAGGATAATGGTTAAGCCAAAACGAAGAATTGTTTGTTAAGTCGTTGTCGGAAAGTATGTTGCGTTAGCCTAATGTCTTGAAATTGTGATTGACGATAACGAACTTGGAATATGAAAATGTGTTTATGAACTTGTATGATTGGAAGTTAGGAAAGATTGGAAAGGTAGTGATTTGATAGGAAGTTGAATGTTTGAGTAACTTATGAATGTTATGTGAATATGGTATGGATGCCTCCGATGTGTGTCGTAATGATTTTGATGGATGATGGATATGAAAATAATAAGTTTGGTTGGAAATGCAAGTTTAAAACGAAAAATAACTCGTTGTGTCGAAAGATGGCTAATAATGCCATAGTGTATGAATTAGTGTTTATTGATGTTTGTTGTTGTTTGGATGTTTTCTCTGGGCTGTTGTGTTGAGGAATTGAGCCGAGCTAAGTCTCGAGGATGTCGTATATACAGAGGAAATGCTGCCGAAATTTCGGTAGGCAATTATGTGTAAAGTTAGAATATTGAAAGAATGGAACTAACCAAATGGTAAACTTGACCATTTCCAGATTTTGGGCGAAATTTGGATTGACGCCGAGCGAGCATAAGGCGCCATCGAGGTATGTGAAGCACTTCTCTACGTTCCTAGGCATGTTCTGGATGTGGTAGGCTCGGCCGCGAGCCTTAGGTCCGACTCCGTTCCCCGGAATTCGAGACGGAAAACCGCTTTAATTCCTTCAGTTCAATTGAACCTATTTTCTTACAAATTGTCCTTAAAGTGAGATTTTGCACAAAACTTCCCCAAACGGAGTCGGAACACTTCCGAATGAGTATGGGTGACCTCATAAGGTCAATCATCAGTAATTTACGTATGTAGCCTCGGGTTGGTCCGAGGTGGGCCCACAAGGCCCGATACTTCCGGTACGATTTTTAAAATACTTCTGTTTTGGTCCGATCTTCTCCAAAAACTTCTGAACTATTATTTTGTGAATATTATGGATAGTTTTGTGTAATTTATACAATATGATTTCTGAACATCCGAGCATCCCATTCTGAAAATCTGTCGTGCCTTCCTAACTAGGATATGAGCGCGTGCTATGCATACTATCTGGATATTCTGATTTTGGCTCGCCGTTGGGCACCCTTCTGATTGATCGAGTCTGTATATTGAGTCTGTAGGTAGGTGGTTTCTCATTTATCGATTCGTGTCTGTCTCAATGCATTCTTTCACTGCGACCCGGGCCAGGTTCTGTTATCGTGCATATTTTCTCTGCATTGTTCACCGCGTCCCTCGGCGTACGGGCCGGGATCTGTATGTCTGTATGATCTGTGTATGGGGATGGCGGCCAGGATGGCATATGATCTGATATGATTCTGTCTGTCCACCGCGTCCCGTACTAAGAGGGCCGGGTTCTGTTACCGCGCCCCCAGACAGGGCCGGGATCTGTATGAATATATGCGTGTGCCATCTGTATTTATAAAGCACACGCCTTTGTATGATTTTGTATGACTCTGTGCTACTCTGCATGCATAATTCTGTCCGTCATACTACTGTTTGTCCGTCTGTGTTACAACTATTTCTGTATGTCCGTATGGCTTCTGCTTCTGTATGTCTGTATGGATTCAGATTCTGCTCGTCTGTCCGTATTATGATTCCGTCTGTCTGTCCGAACTATAATTCTGTTCATTTGTGTGTAACACGATTCTGTATGTCTGTCTGGATCATAACTCTGTCCGTTAGTTTGACTTATGATTCTGCCCGTTATATTTCTGTGACTCTAGTTCGGACTATGTTTATATCTGTTACGTTTCTGCTTTACATACTCGGTACATTTTCCGTACTGACCCCCGTTCTTCGGGGGCTGCGCTACATGCCCGCAGGTACAGACGCGCCAGGTGACACGCCGCCAGTGTAGG
Source organism: Lycium barbarum (assembly GCF_019175385.1). Taxonomy (NCBI): domain Eukaryota; kingdom Viridiplantae; phylum Streptophyta; class Magnoliopsida; order Solanales; family Solanaceae; genus Lycium; species Lycium barbarum. The sequence continues at coordinate 61,128,441 of NC_083343.1, read as the reverse complement.
TTCTGACTCTGCCATTCGAAGAGCTCCTTTGACTCGGAGTATATCTTTTGGTATATATTTTCTGTCTTCTGTGTACTCCGTATGTATGTATATTCTGGGTACGGCGGGGCCCTGTCCCGTCATATGATTCTGTATGTCTGTAGAGGCCTGTAGATGGATATGTGGGTTACGGGTTTCGTCTGTATGTTAGCCTTATCGGCTTATCTGTAAATGTCTGTATGTTCAGGTATATGTATATATATATGTAAGTTACGCGCGTGCCGTAATTGTATCGGCCTACTTCTGTACTTCTGTTTTGAAAAAAAAAAAAAAAACTCTGTATGGTTCGAGTTCGATCAGGTAGGTACGTATGGGTGCCCAGTTAGGGTACCAGTCGCGGCCCACGGGGATTGGGTCGTGACAAAAGTGGTATCAGAGCGGTTAGTCCTCGGAATGTCTACAGGCCGTGTCTAGTAGAGGCTTGTTTATCGATGTGTTGTGCACCACATCTATAAACAGGAAGCTACAGGGCATTTAGGATGTTACCCTTCTTTGAATTCTTAGATCGTGCGTTAAAGCTGTATGATTAGGATGATTCTCCCTTACGAATTGCGGTATCTACAGCAGGGGCTCCAAAGGAGCAGAAGTGTCGGTATTCGGGAAAATGTTTCTGACCCTCTCCTTGCAGGTAGTTGTAGGTTGGTGACGAATGAAGAGGACGGCTTCCGACGATGAGGATGGGGGTGCCAAGAAGGCCCCCAGGTTGTCACCAGGGCCGAGTAGGCAGGGCCCCAGTTACTCGATCGAGACGGATCCTTCGGAGGATTCCCCGGAGGATAGCTACGATACGGATCCGTCGGAGGACCCATCTACGACTCCTCCAGAGACCCCGAACCCTGGAGCAGAGGACCCCGTGGAGGATGGCTACGATACAGATATCTCGGAGGATTTGGCGATGACCCCTCCGGAGCTTCTTACCTCCGAGGAAGAGGATAGTCATGAGGCAGGCCCGTCGGAGCATTCTTCTGGGATGACGCAGGAGGAGATTTTCAAGTATGCACCAGCTCTTATTATTAGGGAGAACCTTGATAGCCCGGCCACCTCGGAGAGTGCTATGGATTTCTCCTGTTCTTGGCCTGGGTCACCAGTGGGCCAGGATTTGTTTGATCGTCCATACCCCTCCGATTCAGATGCGGGTGATAATGGAAACCGGGTAGGTAGGGAGCAGACAGGCGTGGATGATAGTGGGCATACCTCTCACGGCAGCTCCCCAGGTCAGACTCGATATTGATTATTTATAAGTGTATGAGTTTTTAGAACTTCCTATGTGTGTATGATATTTGTAAGACGTTGTTCTATGAAGACGACGGAAATTTAAAGGAATTAGAGACCTAGTGACCCCAAGGCAAGGGCGACGGAGATGTCCCCACCGTCAGTGTGAGTCTAGAAATCCTGGATGAAAGTAAACAGGAAGGTGCCTTCGATGCTGTTTGAGTTGGGCGCGTGTGGTAAGTGTCGACGACATTATAATTCTCATTTGAAGTTATCAGCCCCGTGTGGCTGCGATACGATATGATATGATATGTATGTATGTGTATATGAGTTGGCCCTGTGAGGCATGATTGGTATTTCTGGTGTACAGGTTTTGGATAGTAAGAAATGCAGAGGAAACTCTGCCCAAATTTTTCCAGGAATATGGAGGTTAACATGTAGATTAAGTACAAAAAGGTCCCGCGATACTTGTCAGACTTTAGTTCCTTCTGTCGGTGGCCGAAGAACACCTTGCGGTGACATTTTATCAGATTCCACCGATTATTTGGAGGCGGAATTCGTGTGACGAAGACTTAAATCCGTGGGTTATCTGTAATCATATGTATATGTGTATGAAAGTGAATGTTTAAGATTCAGAAAGGCGACATGGTAGTGGTACGACTTAGCCGGGGGTGGGACCCGCTACAAAATTTTCCGAAAATTTGTGAAGACCCCGATTTGCTCTAAAATTACGTGACAAAGGTCGTGAGGGGCAATCGACGAAATTATATTAGCCCTAACGCGTCAAAATGCATGAAAGTTTCGGAGTTAAGCGTGCTCAAGCCAGAGCAATTCTGGGATGGGTGACCCCCTGGGAAGTAATGCAAAGTTTTGCACAAGTGCAGGTATGACTGATATAAATGAAAATTTGGGGTAATTTAAAGGAAAAGAGAATGTATGGAGTAATTAGCGCCTTTACAGATACTACACAGACCGACGCGGGTTAAATGGGCAAAAAGGAAAGGTGCGATACCACTCGGAAAACTTAGCGAATCTGGATAACAGTCAGCGACGACCCGAATGTTGTCAGGGGATAGAAAAAGCCCAATTACATCATAAGTTAGTCTGGCATGGCGATGGTTGTAAAAGGAAAGAGAGTATGGATAGTAGGGAAGGAGAGAGATAAGTAGCGCGAGTAAGCAGAAACTTTGAAAAAGTCGATAAGCGACACCCAAGACGATTTGTATGATTGATTCTGAATACGTTCCTGTCTGACATGTCTCTGTACGATTAAACCTGATTACGAATCTGTCTGACACACCTCTGTATGTCTGACTCTGGATATAAATCCGTCTGGTGTGCCTCCGTACGTCTAATTTTGGTCACGCATCTGTCTGATACATCTCCGCATGTCTGATTCTAAGTGTGACTCTGTATGATACATTTCTGTAAGCCTGATTCCGATTTCGAAGTCCGTCCGATACCTTTTTATACATCTGACTCTGATCTCAGATCTGTCTGACATACTTCCGTATCTCTTCTTTTGATTATGAATCTATCCGCCATAGTTTGGCATGTCTGCTTCCGATTACGAATCCGTCCGATATGCTTCTACGCGTCCGGTTCCAGTCCTGAATCTGTTGGTAAGAAGTGTCTGGTATGAAGTGGGATTATATTGATGTGGTAGAAATCTCCGGAGTGTAACAAGAAATGATACGGACTATGACGCCTGGAAAGCGTTTGTCAGTTACAAGAATATAGCTTATGGTTCGACGATTGCGTGGGGTACGAGAAGATATATTATGAAGGCATCTGAATCTGTGATGTGAAAAATTACCTCATAATGTTGGTAAAGAAGCCATGTCGGCAAGTCAGCAAAGGACGACTATAAAGAGAACCCTCCCGGAGTAGTATGGCGCCCCATAAGGTCAATTTAACATTCGAGGACGAATGTTCTAAAGGGGGGGAGAATGTTACATCCGACATTTTTGTTCATTCGGAAGAATTCAAGGTAAAATGACTTGTGATGAATAAGGCCACTATTGGACACTACTTGGTATGAATGTGTGAGTTATGAATTCAATGGTGTGGAATTGCAAAAGGTGGCCAAGGGCAAATTTGGAAACTTGCCTTAGGAATTGCAAAAATCTAGCCAAAGTGGGCTCAATAAAATGAAACAAAACAAAGGCCCAACTATAAGGGCCCAACCGGCCACACTATTGATCCAAGCCCATGGATCAATTAAATGCCATGTGACATTATATAGTAGTCCTAATCTATAGAACTTTCAAGAGAAAACAAGAAAGAACAAAAGGAAAAGAGAGAAAGGGTTTCGGGTTCAAGAGAGAAAGAAAAGGAAAAGAAAGAAAATTTTTTTGGAGCCAATTCTTGGGTTTAAAAAGTTCCTCTCTTGAGAGATTATTGCTAAGCACAAGATTATCTACAAGTTGATATAAAGATTTTGGCAAGAAAACAACTTCAACCCCAAGTGAAGAACTTGAAGAAAGGTAAGGATTTCATGCTTTTGTTGTGTTAAAAATGATGTATGTATGTTGTAGTATGTGTGAATGAATGAAAAATATGGAAATTTGGTGTGTTGGAATTTTTGGGTGGTGGCCGAATGCATATATATGTATTGTATGATTGTAATGGTTTGAATTCTTGTGTAAGTTAGTTGTAGTATGGTGGAAATTGTATTAGAAAGGAAAGTGGGATGAATTAGTGAGAGTTGGAAAATATAGTATGTTGGCCGTATGGTACTATGTGTAATATGGGATGTGAATTTGATTTTGGTTGTATGTTAATTGTGTTATGGCTTTGTGAAGTAGATTGAAGGATAATGGTTAAGCCAAAACGAAGAATTGTTTGTTAAGTCGTTGTCGGAAAGTATGTTGCGTTAGCCTAATGTCTTGAAATTGTGATTGACGATAACGAACTTGGAATATGAAAATGTGTTTATGAACTTGTATGATTGGAAGTTAGGAAAGATTGGAAAGGTAGTGATTTGATAGGAAGTTGAATGTTTGAGTAACTTATGAATGTTATGTGAATATGGTATGGATGCCTCCGATGTGTGTCGTAATGATTTTGATGGATGATGGATATGAAAATAATAAGTTTGGTTGGAAATGCAAGTTTAAAACGAAAAATAACTCGTTGTGTCGAAAGATGGCTAATAATGCCATAGTGTATGAATTAGTGTTTATTGATGTTTGTTGTTGTTTGGATGTTTTCTCTGGGCTGTTGTGTTGAGGAATTGAGCCGAGCTAAGTCTCGAGGATGTCGTATATACAGAGGAAATGCTGCCGAAATTTCGGTAGGCAATTATGTGTAAAGTTAGAATATTGAAAGAATGGAACTAACCAAATGGTAAACTTGACCATTTCCAGATTTTGGGCGAAATTTGGATTGACGCCGAGCGAGCATAAGGCGCCATCGAGGTATGTGAAGCACTTCTCTACGTTCCTAGGCATGTTCTGGATGTGGTAGGCTCGGCCGCGAGCCTTAGGTCCGACTCCGTTCCCCGGAATTCGAGACGGAAAACCGCTTTAATTCCTTCAGTTCAATTGAACCTATTTTCTTACAAATTGTCCTTAAAGTGAGATTTTGCACAAAACTTCCCCAAACGGAGTCGGAACACTTCCGAATGAGTATGGGTGACCTCATAAGGTCAATCATCAGTAATTTACGTATGTAGCCTCGGGTTGGTCCGAGGTGGGCCCACAAGGCCCGATACTTCCGGTACGATTTTTAAAATACTTCTGTTTTGGTCCGATCTTCTCCAAAAACTTCTGAACTATTATTTTGTGAATATTATGGATAGTTTTGTGTAATTTATACAATATGATTTCTGAACATCCGAGCATCCCATTCTGAAAATCTGTCGTGCCTTCCTAACTAGGATATGAGCGCGTGCTATGCATACTATCTGGATATTCTGATTTTGGCTCGCCGTTGGGCACCCTTCTGATTGATCGAGTCTGTATATTGAGTCTGTAGGTAGGTGGTTTCTCATTTATCGATTCGTGTCTGTCTCAATGCATTCTTTCACTGCGACCCGGGCCAGGTTCTGTTATCGTGCATATTTTCTCTGCATTGTTCACCGCGTCCCTCGGCGTACGGGCCGGGATCTGTATGTCTGTATGATCTGTGTATGGGGATGGCGGCCAGGATGGCATATGATCTGATATGATTCTGTCTGTCCACCGCGTCCCGTACTAAGAGGGCCGGGTTCTGTTACCGCGCCCCCAGACAGGGCCGGGATCTGTATGAATATATGCGTGTGCCATCTGTATTTATAAAGCACACGCCTTTGTATGATTTTGTATGACTCTGTGCTACTCTGCATGCATAATTCTGTCCGTCATACTACTGTTTGTCCGTCTGTGTTACAACTATTTCTGTATGTCCGTATGGCTTCTGCTTCTGTATGTCTGTATGGATTCAGATTCTGCTCGTCTGTCCGTATTATGATTCCGTCTGTCTGTCCGAACTATAATTCTGTTCATTTGTGTGTAACACGATTCTGTATGTCTGTCTGGATCATAACTCTGTCCGTTAGTTTGACTTATGATTCTGCCCGTTATATTTCTGTGACTCTAGTTCGGACTATGTTTATATCTGTTACGTTTCTGCTTTACATACTCGGTACATTTTCCGTACTGACCCCCGTTCTTCGGGGGCTGCGCTACATGCCCGCAGGTACAGACGCGCCAGGTGACACGCCGCCAGTGTAGGTTCTGACTCTGCCATTCGAAGAGCTCCTTTGACTCGGAGTATATCTTTTGGTATATATTTTCTGTCTTCTGTGTACTCCGTATGTATGTATATTCTGGGTACGGCGGGGCCCTGTCCCGTCATATGATTCTGTATGTCTGTAGAGGCCTGTAGATGGATATGTGGGTTACGGGTTTCGTCTGTATGTTAGCCTTATCGGCTTATCTGTAAATGTCTGTATGTTCAGGTATATGTATATATATATGTAAGTTACGCGCGTGCCGTAATTGTATCGGCCTACTTCTGTACTTCTGTTTTGAAAAAAAAAAAAAAAAAACTCTGTATGGTTCGAGTTCGATCAGGTAGGTACGTATGGGTGCCCAGTTAGGGTACCAGTCGCGGCCCACGGGGATTGGGTCGTGACATTTTCTCAGCCACTTTTTGCCCCCAGAGTTGCGGCGGGCGAGAGTTGACAGATTTTACAGCTGAGGCAGAGAGGCAGGAGTGTCCGAGAGTACAACTTAGAGTTTGATTCTCTGGCCAGATATGCACCTACCATTGTGGCTGATATGACTAACAGGATGCACCGATATGTGATAGGGTTGGATGATTACCTGGTTGATAGTTGTATGGCGATGGCATCTCAGTCCAGGATGGATATTGCACGGTTGCAGGCATACGCACAAGGTATGGAGGACTGACATAGAGGGCGTCAGCCCGATAGGGTTTGTGATAGGAGACAGCCCAAGAGGGCTAGATCAGCTGGGTATTCAGGGAGTTTCGAGGCGGACAGCCTCAACAGTGTGTTAGACAGTCTTCTCAGCCAGCGCGAAGTGCACCCCCACAGCCTACCGGTGAGAGATTTGATAGCGTCGGATATTCAGGAGCTGGTCAAAGCTCTAGGGCTTCCGGTTCGCGGGCGAGTAGAGAGGTCAGCCAGACGAGGCCACTTATGCCTCAGTGCTCCCAGTGCGGCAGGCGCCATCTGGGAGAATGCCGTCGCGCCACTGGTGCCTGTTTTTCTTGTGGCCGTCAGGGCCATGTTATGAGGGAGTGCCCATTTAGGGGTGGTCCAGGTGGTTCAGCCCAGCCCACCGGATCAGTTGATGGTTCATCTTCCCCTTCTGTAGCTATGCGGCCGACACCGGCAGGCCGCGGTAGAGGTCGAAGCGGAGCTCCCGGTTCTAGCAGTCTTTCGAACTGCTTATATGCTTTGTTCAGCCGACAGGACCAGGAGGCGTCACCAGACGTGGTTACAGGTATACCGTTGATCTTCTACTGGAATGTATATGCATTGATAGATTCAGATTCTATTTTATTATATATTTTTCCCCCTGATTACTATTAGAACTGGGATAAAAACCCAAAAATTGATAGGACCGTTTGAGGTAGTTATTCATACAGATAAAAAGTGAATGTTGAGAATTTAAAAGGCTAACTCGGTAATTACATAATCAGAAAAAAAAATGACCCTCTCTAGATCGGAGTGGGACCCGCTACGAGAACCTTCCGGAAATTTCTAAGACCCCGACTCGCCCTAGATTATGTGAAAAAGGTCGTGCGGGGTAGTGGGTGCAATTATACCGGCATTAACGCATCGAAATGCACGGAAGTTTCGAGGTTAAACGTGCTGGGCCAGAGCAATTTTGGGATGGGTGACCCCTTGGGAAGTACACCAAAATTTTCATAAATGTAGATATAAAAGACAGATGGGAAATATGGGGTAACCTAAAGGAAATTAGAATGTACCGAACGGTTAGAAACCCTAAACAGGTTGGGTAGGCTAAGGCAGACTAGGCGGGTGAAGAAGAAGAAAGCACAACACAGTTCTGAAATCAGAGTAAGTTTGAATAGCGTTTGGAAATGTTTTGTGAGAAAAATGGAAGTAAATGCATAAGTATGCATATGATATCCCGTTTATGACTGTACCGATCGGCAGGTGGGCCCCAGCAGCCAGTGTTGCGATATATGAAAGACATTAGCTGAACGGAATTTAAGAGACAACGAGTAACATATGGTACAGATGTTACAAAGTAGACTGATACCGGTTCCACCACTAGTTAAGGTTGGAAGGTCCTAGTACAACGATGTTCGGGAATGGAAAGAAAGCGAGCACGTAAAAAGGGGATAGCAATCGTAACGTTTGGGAAATTTTGAAGGAAAGAAAGAGACATCCCCGAAGTATTATAATACGCCATGAGGCCGGTTCAACATTCGAGGACGAATGTTCTAAAGGGGGGGGAGGATGTTATATCCCGTATTTTGTATGTTCGGATAAATTGGGATAACCAAGACAAGTTAAGGACAAGGCTATAATTTTGATCTTATTTAATATATATGTTGTTCATGAAAATATTGATGCGAAAATATGGAGGGAGGCTAAGGGAAAATTGGAATTTTGGAAATTAGTTTCATGAATTACAAAATACTAACCAAGTAATTGGGCTAGGAAAAAAAAAACGGGGGCCCAAGGTGTGTCTGTGGCCGGCCATGGGCATGGCCCAAGCCCATGCAAAAATTAAACCCAAGTGATATTAATAAATAGACAAAAGGGGCTATTATTCCTCATTAGTCAAGAACTTTCAAGAAAAAAAAAAGAAGAAGAGAGCAAGAGAAAGGGCCATTCGGCCAACAAAAAAAAATAAAAAAAATTGAAGCCTTTCATCCTTGGTCCAAAAATTCCTTTCTTCTTGAATTCATACTAAGTCCAATACCCTCTTCAACGTGGTATATTGTTGAAACAAGAAAACCGCTCTTTGTTGCAAAATCACAACCCTAGCTAAGTTGAGGAGTTGAGAAGAAGAGGTAAGATTTAATCCTCTTTTATATTTCATAAATGATTTATATATGTTGTAGTATATAGAAATGGATAAAAATCATGGAACTATGCATGTTGGAGGGTTGGCCGTGTATGTGTGTGTAGTGTAGGAAAGATGAACTAATTTTTATGTAGTAATCTGGTTGTTGTTGATATGTATTCCATAATGAAAATGAGAATTTGATGATTCAAGTTGAAGTTGTGATGGTTACGGGCTGATTTGCAGAATAATGTGATTCTAATATCGTTTCTTGTATTTGCCGGAATAACATTGTTAACGTGTGAATTGTTAAGTGTAGTCATGAATTTGAAAAATAGAAAACGTGTTGTTATTGTCCTTGTTGGAATTGGAAGTTTCGGGTGGAGTATGGTGTGTTGGTGGAATTGTTTGAATATTGTGTAGACTGTTTGAATGTTCTTGAATTGTGCTTGAATGATCTCGGATTAATAATGAATATGTGAGTGTTGATTTCGGTTTAAATGTACGTAGTTGAATTGAATGTTGAAGAACTATGTAGAGAAGAAGGTTACTAATGTTAGAGTATGTCTTAAATTGATTGTTGGTATTGTTGTTGATATTTTGGCCGAGTTAAATTCTCGGATTTGTTGTTGATGATATAGCCGAGTTGGATTCTCGGGGATGGTAGTATTTACAGGAGAAATGCTGCCGAAATTTCCGTAGAAGAAAAGTGTTGGTTGGAATTGAATTCTTAAGTGTTTATACCTAATGTTTGGTGCGCATTAATGTTGTTGTAGATCTTGTGAAGCCAAAGACTTAAATTCGGATTTGCGTAGAAAGCGAGCAAGGTATGTAAGGCATACCTTTCTTTCTTATGGCATGATCTCTATGAAATGAACAAATGATGTATATGTATGATTTCAAAGAAATTCTCGTTCTTAGAGCCATTAGGGTGGCTAATATCTTTGACTTCCATAAGCCGTTCCATATGGTTTCGATACGTATTCACGATTCCGAAGCTCTATTTGATAAGTTTCCGAGTTCGTCTACCATTTCTATTGGCCTATTGATACGAGTATACGTAGTATGGTTGAGATTATTGCATAATTGGGTAATAAGCCAAGTATAAGAATTCATGTCCTTAAAATGATTTTGTAAGTATTAATGTTTCTAACTATTGCATACAATCTTGGATCGGGCCGAACGTTCCTCGGTAATACTATAATACGTTTATGGATCGGGCTGCACGTTTCGCAGCAATACAATGTACGATGTTCTACGAGTATGCGTGCATGAATCTGTTATATGTATAAATAGGTGATATATGATGTCGGCATGATGTCTAAAGACCTATTTGATATGTTCCTGAATTGGCATTTAAGAGATAAGTGATATGATTAATGTCTTGATTTTCAAATGATAGCACGTCCGACTATTCCGTTAAGTTTTGATATACCTTGATATGTACGTACGATTCCAAAAGCTATATTTGATTTTATCCATCACGAGATCCGAAAGGTACTTAACATGATTGCTTCAAAATCTGTTATATGTATATATGATGATTGCTTCGGTTTTCCAAAAATGGCTTCTGAAATGTCCGTAAAGGTTCTGTGGTAAAATATCCGTAACTTTCCTATACTAGCTCCGATTGGTTTGAAACTTGTTCTGAACCTTCAGGTGTCGATAAGTATACCTATCTATTGGGTCTCAATTTATGTGTATATGGTTTTGCACTACTCTATTCATGTAGCTTCAGTATGTCCTTCACTGAGCCCGGGCCAGGATATGTTCTCGTGCGTACTCCTCTGCATTATTCACCGCGTCCCTCTCACTTGCGGACCGGGGCACAGTATATATGATATGTTGACATGATGATATAATGACGGGGTGGTGGCCAGGATAGCAAATGATGATTCTATTCACCGCGTTCCACAAAAGAGGGCCGGGGCACGTTACATGCATATATGATACATGATATTGACATACATGATATATGATTCACCGCGTCCCTCACCGAGGGCCGGGGCACGTTATATGCATACATGGTACATGATTTACCGCGTCCCTCACTGGAGGGCCGGGGCACGATATATGATTACATGATACATGATCTACCGCGTCCCTCACGGGAGGGCCGGGGCACGTTATATGCATCTATGATATATGATTCTATCATGCATTATCCGTGTCTGGAAAGTGAGCTCTTTTGGCACTCTGGAAGATTCACTTATTTTCTGTACTTTTCTGACATATGACATCGGTATACGTGATTTGTGTCTAGAAGGTAGTATCTTGGTATTCTGGACGGTGTACCTAGTTCTGTACTGTTATTCCGGTTATGATTCTGTTTTCTGTATTTCATGCCTTACATACTCAGTACATACTCCGTACTGACCCCCTTTCTTCGGGGGCTGTGTTTCATGCCCGCAGGTACAGACGCTTATTGTGGTGACCCGCCAGCCTAGGGTGCCTATTCTGCTACTTGAGAGTGCTCCTTTGATCAGGAGCCCGCACTTTTGGTACCGATCCTTCCATTGTACATATTTATGCATATATGACTATTCAGGGGTACGGCGGGGCCCTGTCCCGCCATATGATTCGGTTATCTTTGTTAGAGGCCTGTAGACATGTATGTGGGTCGTTATGATTCTGTAATGTCTGTGTGGTTTGCGTCTAAGTGGCTCCAGTTGCTGTGACAGCCTTAACGGCTGGCGCGTGTATATATATATATATATATATGTGTGTGTGTGTGTGTGTGTGTGTGTGTGTGTGTGTGTTTATACGATACGATTGTTATCTACGACCGCTTAAGATTATGTCCGATCTTCGCATCTATATAATCTAATAAATGTTGAACAAGAATAAGTTATGGATATGTCGATCGGTTAGGTAAGTGTGTATGGGTGTCCAGCTCGGGCACTAGTCACGGCCTATGGGTTGGGGCGTGACAATGATTTTGCTTGTAGAAATTCCAAAGCTTATGATTTTAAGGCCATTATGAGATTATTGAGTTATTTCATGCTTTTCTTGATTCCATTCATTGTTGACGATCTCACCTTTTAATAATTGTTCCTTTAAGGTGAGATATAGCCATGATGCTTGTTCCATTATATAAATCGGAGGTTACCGACCTCATGTCACTCTGATAGAGTTGTAGCTTTTAATTTGGCTCTCATGCATGCTGTATAAATATGTATGTATTTTAATAACACCGTACCTGCATGGCCGGGCAGTATAACACCGGGCCGCCCAATAGGCGGCTGGGAAGACACACCCCTGCAGTGGGCAACTTACGCCCCAAACACGGGCTAATGATGATAACACCGTGCCTATATGGCCGGGCAGTATTGTTACACCCCGGAAAAATTTCGCGTTACTAAGACTGTAGATGGCTTAGTATGAAATTAAGGGAGAGTAAAGTTATACCAGGATTATGGATGAAGATTATATGATATGAGTATAATAATAACATATATATGACATTTGGAGACCGTATGGTGAAAATCAGTTAACACGTTACTTGATGAATAGCCCTCGTAACCGTAAGTTAAGGTGGGGCCCACATGTAGGGGATTTATAAAGGACATATGAAAAGTGATATGAGTAGTAAATGGGAAGTTGAGCAAGTCTTAAGAAGGACCCTTAAGCCAAATATGTGCATAAGCCCTCCAAAAGGATTATTTAAGGATACGTTTTCGGATGATTTGACTTGGAGGGGCCAAAACGCTATTACAAGTTTGGAATTTGGAAACACACCAAAACTTAAAGTTGTAGATAATTGAAAGAGCTTTCCAACCATAGGTTGTGGGGCCTCATACTGTATCGGGATCAAGAGTTATGGTTATTTTAAGATAAAGACTCCAAGCGGCCAAATGGCTTCCGCGGGTCCCACTTGAGAAGGTCGGTGGAACCGACTTATGAGGGGTATAAATACCTCATTAACTCCATTTTTTTTCCAGCATTTTACATTCTAAATAGTCCTAGAAACTTCTCAGATCGTTTTGGATATTCCCGCGTACAGTGGCAGCCTTGTCAACTTGCATATTTTGTTATGTATGGTTAACTGTGACTCCTCAGGAGATACTGTATCGGGATCAAGAGTTATGGTCATTTTAAGATAAAGACTCCAAGCTGCCAAATGGCTTCCGCGGGTCCAACTTGAGAAGGTCGGTGGAACCGACTTATGAGGGGTTTAAATACCCCATTAACTCCATTTTTTCAGCATTTTACATTCTAAATAGTCCTAGAAACTTCTCAACACAACCGCCAAACATTTATATCCCATTAAATCAAGAATTTAACAAGATTACATCAAACTAGTCTATGAAAGGTGACTGTTCTTGCTTCTACTTGATGTTATGGTAAGTTTGGTTTGGAAAAAAGTTGGAGTGGCTGAATTTCTTCAAGTATAAGGTATGTTCTTCATCCTATCTCTTATGTTGAGTTGATTTGAAGGTTTAGCAAGTCTTAAAAGTGAAAATAGTTATGGAGGAAAGGTCATAAAGTGTTGTGTTATAGTTGTTGTGTCTATGGACTGTTTTGAGCATGTTGTGGCCATGAGGCTGGGCTGATTTACATGTATCCTTGATTGGGAAGAAAGGAAGTGTATATTATTGTTGTATGTTGAAAAACATCGTGTGGGATGTTTATGGAATATATTTGTATGGATAATAGTGTTGTTGATGTTGGTATTGTTGTTGTTGTTGATTGGTTGCTGAATTGTAATTTTGGACCAGACATGTAAACAGAGGAGATGCTGCCGAAATTTCGGCAGATTCTACAAAGATATGTTCGAAGGATTAGGATAAGTATATAACAATGGGCCTAATCATTGTATGAATGGTCTTATACGTAGACTTGTGGGCTCGGACGGATAAGCGTAGGTAGTTGGAGGTTGAACAGGTATGTTAAGGCTCGTCCCTTTCTTTCAAAGGCATGATTCCTATGTATGATTCCATAAATGTTTCCATAACCTCCTTGTTTTCAAAAGCTAGAAGTTCATGACTCTAAAAGCTTCTTATGATGTTAAATGAAAAATGTTCTATGATGATTGTGACGATGATGATGATTCCCTTCTAGAAACTCCGAAGCTACGATTTGAGAGCATTATGATATTATTGAACCATTCCATGAATCCCTTGATCTTACTTATTGTTGATGGTCTCACCTCATGTCAATCATTCCTTCGAGGTGAGATATAGCAAAGATAATGATTCTATTCTCAGTGCTATCTAAGTTCACGATTCTTGAGACACCCATGACATCGTCAATTTCATCTTATAAGGGTTGATCCTTCAAGGAATGGTATAGTGATAATAATGATGCTAATGATGATGTTGACTTCATTTATGTATTTTTATGTGTATATATGTATGTATGCATTACATCCCACTGATCAGCTGGGGATAATACCATTCTTTCGTGGCCGGGCAAGATAACACCGCGCCTACATGGCCGGGCAAGATAATACCGTGCTCTCATGGCCGGGCAAGATAACACTGCGCCTACATGGCTAGGCAAGATAATACCGTGCTTTTATGGCCGGGCAAGATGCTATATATTTTATCGAGTCCCGTAACGGGCCGGGTACGCTATATATTTTACTGAGTCCCATAATGGGTCGGGTACGCTATATATTTTACCGAGTCCCATTATGGGCCGGGTACGCTATATATTTTATCGAGTCCCACAATGGGCTGGGTATGCCATATATTTCACCGAGTCACATAATGGGTCGGGTACGGTATATATGTATATGACTTCATTCACCGAGTCCCATATGGGCAGGGTACGGTATATTATATATATGCATGACTCTCATCTCATAAGGCACAGATGCATTGGTATCCTTGATTATCATACTTGCCTCCTGTCATCTTTTACTCAGTCATGATCTTCTCTATTGTACTTCATACTTTACATACTCAGTACATTTTCTGTACTGATCCCCTTTCTTCGGGGGCCGTGTTTCATGCCCGCAGGTACATATACTCAGTTTGGTGATGTTACACCCCAGAAAATTTCGTGTTACTAAGGCTACTGTTATATCCCGTGTTTTCGCACATTTGGAAAATTAGAAATAATCTTGACTTGTATAAAATAAGGTTATAATTGGTTACATCTAGCACATGAGTTGGTTGTGAAAGAATATTAATGTGGAAGTGCCGAGGAAGTCTAAGGGCAAATTTGGAATTTTGGAAATTAGTTTCGGGATTTGTAAAACAAGGACTTAAATCCATTGGGCCAAGAAAATTGAAGAGAATAATGAGGCCCAAAAATCATGGGGTGGTCGGCCAACATGCCTTGGCCCAAACCCATGAAGTTGGTCATGTGACTAAGTCATGTGATCAACTTAAAGATATGAGCTAACTTCATGAAAATTCAAGAAACAAAAAAAAATTGAAGAACACCCCAAAAGGAGGCTCTCGGCCGAAACCCTTAGGAGAAAAAAAAATTCTAAGTCCTTCAATCTTCTTCTTAAAATTTTGTTCTTCTTGTATTCGTAGTAAGCTCGGGACGCTCTCCAACGCGGTATAATTAGTTAAGCGAGGGAACAACGTTTGCGGCAAGTTGAAGTTCGGAGAAAAAGGTAAGAATTTCTCCCTTATCTTTGTGTTATGAAGGCTTGTTTGTGTTGTAGTATATAGAAATGTGTTGATTGTATGGAAAAATGGAAGTTTGCAAAGTGAGTTTGGAATATGGCTTGTAGCCGTGGGCATGTGTGTATGGTGTGGTTATAATGTGTTGAATTCATGTTATATTCTAGTTGTGATTGTGATGAAATGCATATGGGAATTGAGAGTTGGATGAATTTAATTTATATTGATAAAATAGGCATATGGCCGTAGGGTGTCTTTGGCTTGGGATAGAAATGAATTAAGTTGTTTAGTGTGTAATGGTGATGATCATTGATGAGTTTAGAAGTTGGAAGCATGTTATGAAGTTGTATGCCAAAGGTTTGATGTTTTGCACAAGTTATGACTTTGACGGAAAGTTGTATATTATGTATATCGAGTGTATAACTTGAGGAAATGATATGAAATGTTTCTAAATCTATACTGTGATAATCTTGATTGATAATGAATGTGAAATCATTGATATTAGTTTGAAAGTTTGGGTTGGAGAGAAGGTTATGGCAATTGTCGGCAAGTAGAACTAGTTGTGCCATATTATGTTTTTGATGTTCATTGTTGATGTTGATGTTGTTGTTTGGGTTGTTGTTGATGATTCTGAGCCGAGTTGAATTCTCGGGGGTGCTATATGTATAGGGGAAGTGCTGCCGAAATTTCGGTAGACAAATATGAGTTGAATTGAATTCGTAGCATCTATAACTTACAATTGGTAAATGTGACCATTTGCAGATTTTCGACGAAACGGAGAGTGAGCTTGGATAGGCTTAAAAAGCTCAAAAGGTATGTAAAGCTACCCGATCCTTCTTGTGGCATGCCTAAGTGTATTAGAACCGGATTCGGGCCTCGAAAGACTTTCTGCCCATCGGAAATCCGCAAGTGAAAATATCACTTTTTCTTTCAATAAGATTAAACTCTTTTTGGTATGCTTTCTTGAAAATTATGCGAACTTTCCCCTAAACTACTTGGAAAGCTATAGAACGTCCGTAGAACCTTTGTAGGTGATCCCATAAGTTTAAAATATGTAATTTGAGCCCACCGCCTTGCTTGTCCCGAGGTGGGCCCACTATTCCCGGTTTTGCCCGTATTGTACTCCAGTCTTACTTTCGAACGGTTTTTGAAAGAAATGTTTTGACTACCATTCTAATTTCCTAACAAACGTTGTTTCAAATATTCCATTAAGTCTGATAAACTGTTTTGATACTCGAAACTCATTTACTATGATCTCTTTCGATTTCATTTGATCGGTTTGTGTTTGATATGCCTCATCGAGTCTATGGAAACATTTATGATATTTTGGTTGCATTAGTCTCTCACTACTCCATTCGTGGATGCCCCAATGTTTCCCACACTGAGCCCGGGCCAGGATATATTGTCAAGCGTGATCCTTTGCATTGTTCGTCGTGCCTCGATGTGAGGGGGCAGGTATACGCGTACATGGGTTTGTGGAGTATGTTGTGCCATGTACGCTTGTTCTGATATGATTTACTATGGCCATCTGATATGACATATTATGTTACGGGGTTATGCTCCTATTCTGATTCTTCTGTGTTGTGGCACCAGCGTCGGGAGGGTGGCCACGTTCTGTCTGCCGAGTCCCTTGGCAGGGGCCGGATTTGATATGACATATGTTTCTGTACACACTCCGCATGTTTTGAAAATATATATCTGATACTTTGTATTTTCTGTTTACTTTCTGTACGTTCTATACCAGTTATGATTTTGTTTCTGCAACTCAGGCTTTACATATTCAGTCCATATTTCGTACTGACCCCCTTTCCTCGGGGGCTGCGTTTTCATGCCGCGCAGGTACTGACGACAGGTTTGCCGATCCGTCTGTCTAGGATATCTTTTCCGCCATTTGGAGTGCTCTTTTATTCAGAGCCATCTTTTGGTACAGTCTGTCACTTCTATATGTGTATATTCTCGTTCATGGGTACGGCGGGGCCCTGTCCCGCCATATGATTCTGTTGGTCCGTTTAGAGGTCTGTAGACATGTTTGTGGGTTGGGATCTTTCTGTACAGCTGTGTGTATATGTTGTGTTTGGGCGATCCCATTCGCCGCGGCGGCCGGTCCGCATATATTTAAATGTTACTCTGTTGGCCCTGTGTGGCCTTTGTTGGTATTTTCTGCGTGCAGGGTATATGGGATAGTCCGTAAAACAAAGGAAACTCTGCCGAAATTTTTCTGGAAATTATCTAAATTGGAAATAAAGCCTTGTCGGCTTCTGCTATATACTAGAATGTGTTCGAGTGCCCAGATCGGGCACTAGTCACGGCCTACGGGGTTGGGTCGAGACAGCTACAGACGGCTTAATGTGAGCTCGAGGAGGAGCAAATATCACAAGTATAAAGAATGAAATTCTACTGTGGTAGAATGAGTATGATATTCGAAATTCGTACAATATGATTGGAATAATACGTTAAAAGATATATAGCCCTCGTAACCGTAAGCTAAGGTGGGCCCACATGATGGGATTTTTATAAAGGACATATGATAAGTTATATGGACAATAATTGTGAAGCTAAACACAACTCAAAAAGGACCCTTGAGCCAAATCCAAGTGTAAGCCCTCCAAAAAGATGTTTTTAAGTTACGTTTTCGGGTGATCTGATTTCGGGAGACCATAACCGCATCGTTATTTGGGAATTTGGGAAAATTCCTAAATTGAAAGTTGTAGATAATTGAATTATCTTTCCAACCATAGGTCGTGGGCCTGTATGTGACATCGGGATAAAGAGTTATGGACGTTTTAAGGCTGAAAGGTCAAGCTGGGCAGTGAAATGGGCCCAACCCGATTCCAAGTCGGGTCAGGCCCATTTCCCTTGCTATTTAAGGGAAATTTTCAGCCTTTAGCCTCATTTTTACACTAGAAAAATCCAGAATATTTGAGAGAGAGAGAGAGAGAGAGGAGAGTTAGAGAGAGAAAGTGGAGAATCGATCAAGTTCGAGGCCCCGAATCTCGAGGCTCGTGAAGGATAAAGTGTAGTACGAGTTATCATCGTCGTTTTAAGCTAAATATTGATCCTGGGGGAGGATATTTTCATGGTTGAGCTGCTGCTAAGGTATGTATAAGATTCCTTTTATGTTATTAAAGTGTTTATTTAGAGTTTTAACGGATTAGAACGGAGAAAATAGCGTTATAAACTCGTTTGTTGTTTTGTTGAGATTTATGGATCGGGGGATGTTTTAGTTGGATTAAATGGATTGATTATCTGAGTTATGATGTATAATAATTGTTGATGTTGTTGACAAGTTGCTGTTCTTGAATTTGGGAGAATAAAGTGTATGAAGATATCATATACAAAGCGTATACCGGGCTGTTTTTATATGATTTTCGTGGTTGTTTTGTGACAATATTTTGGGGCTGTTTGGTGGTTGTTATGAATTGTTTTGTGGGCTGGAATATCGTGGGATTGTCTGTAGTTGTTGTTGTTGTTGTTGTGTTTGTTGTTATACTATAGATATACGAAAATAAAGAAGTGTATACAAGCATTGGTATACGAATGTATATTGGGCTGTTTTGGAAGTGATTTAAGAATGAATTTAATTCTAGTTTGATATGAAATTGTTGGTGTTGTTGCTGTTGGTATTTTGATTGATGTTTGGCTAAATTGGAATCTCGAGGATTGTTAAGTTTTCAGGGGAAATGATGTCCGAATTTCGTTAAGTTTCATTCGTACTTGGATTGGTTAGTAAGTGATGTGGATGATCTAACTGTGACTTATGTTATCTTAATTTTAGACCTACGAGCTCGAGAAGTAGACGTTGGACATTTAAATAAGCGTTAAAGGTATGTAAAGTTAACCCCTCTTTCTTTTTGGCATGATCTTTGGTAAGAGGCGATTCCCTTTGGGGAATGTAAAGGAGCCAGAGGTTCCGCGTTCGATACCCCGTAGCGCTGCAGCGTGAAGAGGGATAATGGGGCAAGCCCCTGTGCGGACTGGCTGTACCCTGGCATAGACAATACCTTGAGTAGTGGGTCCCCAGAGGGGGTCGTCACAACGAACAGACAATGTGTATATGATTCCAAAGAAGTTCCCATTCTTAGAGCCACTAGGATGGCTAATGTTCTTGATTTCCAAAACCTATTTCATTATGTCTTGATACCTGTATATGATTCCAGAAGTTCTATTTGGGTATAATCCATAGTGATATTCGAAAGGTACTTGATATGACTATTGTCTTGATTTTCAAATGATAGTTCGTTTTGATGATTCTATTGAGTCTCAAATATGATTTAATTTGCATATGATTGCTCACTACTCTACTCGTGCATGCCTCAACATATCTTTCACTGAGTCCCGGGCTGGGATACGTTTTCGTGCACAGTTTCACTGCATTGTTCACCGAGTCCTTCACTAGAGGGCCGGGTACGGTATATATATATATATATATATGATGGCATTATGATGTGATGGTGTTATGATGTGTTTATGGCACCAAGGATGGTATGTGGCAACCTTATTCTCCGAGTCCCACAATGGGCCGGATATGATATATGATATTGATATGCATGATTTTCATTTCATAAGGCAAGTGTATTGATATTTTAAAAGTCATACTTGTTTTTGGTAATCTCTATTTTAGTTATGATCCTCTTTATTGTATTCATGCTTTATATACTCAGTACATATTCCGTACTGACCCCCTTTTTTTCGGGGGGCTGCGTTTCATGCCCGCAGGTACAGATAGTCGGTTTGGTGACCCTTCAGCAAAGGACTTCTACTCAGCTGTCTTGGAGAGCTCCGTTGTGCTGGAGCCTAGACTTTTGGTACAGACCTTATGATGTATATATATGTCACACCCTAATCTCCCTAGGGTGTGATGGGCACCCATCCCCATATCCGGAGCCGAGCGAACCCAAAGACTCTTATTACATACATAATCTCTTCAGACTCTGAAATCAAATAAAAGTAAAATATAAAGTAAGCTTTCAAAATCTTTATTCCATCGTTCTCAAATCAAACAAAATCTGTGATCATGTGGAATTTATATCATAACACAAATGACACACCGGCTGATGGAGCCGCTTACAGAACTGACATTCTATACCCACGACTCTGTCTGCAAAGTCTCTAACATTGATCAGACATCATAGCACATATACTCTGACTCGACAGCACTCCTGGTACAAGTGGAGCCTTCCAACTCCGCTGGAACTTCTTCTATAATAGCTTCAACTCATCTGGGTGTACCTGCGCGGCATGAAACGCAGCCCCCGAAGAAAGGGGGTCAGTACGGAATATGTACTGAGCATGTAAGGCATAGAATACAGAAAAGAGGATTATAACTGAAACAGAGATTTACCAGAACCACGTATGACCTTTTAAAACATCAAAGCACTTGCCTTTTTAAATGAAAATCATGTATGTCATCATAAATCATAAATGGAAATCATGTATACCATCAGCGTGTGTCATAGATCATAGAACGTTCCCCGGCCCTCTAGTGAGGGACGCGGTGAGTAAATTCATGCATGTCATCACCACGTATCATATATGCATATAACATGCCCCGGCCCTCTATTGAGGGACGCGGTGAATGGAATCATGTATGTCATCATTATATATCATATTTGCATATAACGTACCCCGGCCCTCCATTAAAGGACGCGGTGAATGGAATCGTGTATGTCATCATTATATATCATATTTGCATATAACGTGCCCCGGCCCTCCATTGAGGGACGCGGTGAATGTAATCATGTATGTCATCATTATATATCATAATTGCATATAACGTGCCCCGGCCCTCCATTGAGGGACGCGGTGAATGAAATCATGTATGCCAATGTCATGTATCACATATGCATATAACGTGCCCCGGCCCTCTTTTGCGGGACGCGGTGAATAGAGTCATCATATGCCATCCTGGCCACCACCCCGTCATCATGTCATAATGTCATCATATCATATATAACATGCCCCGGCCCGCAAGTGAGAGGGACGCGGTGAACAATGCAGAGAAGTACGCACGAGAACATACCGTGGCCCGGGACGCAGTGGAGGATATACTGAGACTTGCACGAATAGAGTAATGCGAAACCATATGCACATAAATCAAGACTCGATAGATACGTACACTTACCGACATTTGAAGGATCATAAATATGTTTCGGGTCAATCCGAGTTGGTATGAGAAAGTTACAGACATTTTTACCACAGAACTTTTACGAACGTTTCAAAGCAAATCCAAGATCTGTTATGAAAGTTAGGGACATTAAAACTTACAGAACTCATTTAGAAACAGAATTCTTTATGCTCGTCTCGTTATTCAATCATATAATAAGCTCAACTATAGCGAGCGTACTCATATAAAAAATGAATATGAATCATAGACAAACTCAGAAACATATCAAACGGAGCTTCGGAATCATGGATACATATCCAAACCATATGAAGTAGCTTATTCATTTATTAATCATACAATAGACTCAACCATATGAAACATGCTCATGACAAAAGAGAATAAGCATCATAACCAAGCTCGGAATCAAAGAGTAGAGTTACCCCAAATTGCGTGTCATGTCATACCTTACTGAGCTCTAGGACGTGCCAAAAGAAAGAAAGGGTAAGCCTTACATACCTGTCCCACGTCCAATTATCTACACTTATTTGTCCAAACTCGCTAATCTACATTCAAGAGAATTGACATAATCATTAGACACATCATCACACACTTGTCTTAGTTCTTCAAACGAATTTACTTATATTCTGCCGAAATTTCGGCAGCACCTCCCCTGTAAATACACCATCCCCGAGAATCTAACTCGGCCAATTTATCAACAATCAACAATCCGAGAATTCAACTCGGCCAAACTATCAACAACATTACCAACAATCACACTTGACAATATCAACAATCAATTCAAGACGCATTCTAACATTAACAACCTTTGTCATACAATTCAATGACATTTTCATTTATATTCAACTCAATCACATATATTCAAGCTAACACCAATGACCCCACATTCAATTATTAACCCGAAATCCTTCTTACTTGATTCAAGAACACTTTAAACAATTCTCATAATATTACAAACAACCCATTCAACATATTTCCTTCTTTCAAATTCAAACACAACAACCCACTTACAATCTTCCAACCGCATGTCTCACTTCCAAATTAATGAATTACACCAACAATTCATATAGTAATAACATTGTCTTCCATAATTACAAGAAGACTATATTCAAATTACATTAACTTCTAAAGCAACTCTCTAATTATTACAACTTCACTAGAATCATAGAATTCATTACAACAACAACCCAAAATGCTAGATAAAATTAATTCATCATCTTTATACAACACAACACACACACACAGCCAAACATAGCATATACACGGCCAAACTCCAACACACCAAATCTCATGAATTTCATTCCTTTGTACATACTACAACATACACAACCATCTATAACATATAAAAGAAGATTGAATCTTATTTTTTTCCCTTAACTTCTCACTTGAATAGAATTTGTAACTTGCAAGAATAAATGTTCTACATGCTCCAATGATCACTTCACCTTGCTAGGGACCTTCCAATTGGTAGAAAATAATTTTTGAACAAATTTTTTTCCAAGGTTGTTGTTTGGTTGCCCTTGGCCGAATGGCCTTTTAATTCTTGCCTTCTCCAAATTTCTTGAATCTTCTAAGTGGAAGTGATAATATGATGACTTAGTCATCTTTTGGGTCTTATTTATTTTGCTTCCACATGGGCCTTGGCCAAATTATTTTGGACGGCCCAAATGGCCCCTTTTATTTCCAAGCCCACTTTTTTTTTTTTTTTTTTTTTTCTGGTCTTGCAATTCATAAAAAACTATTTTCCAAATTCCGAATTTACCCTTAGCTTTCTTCAATATTACCATGAACCATCTTGTGAAATTCCATTTTTTCCCCTAGCCTTTCTTAATATTTCCACATCAAAAATTTTCACAAACAACTTATGCATTAAACAAGGTCAAAATATAGCCTTGTCCTTAACTTGTCGCAATTACCTTAAAATATCCGAATGTGCAAAATGCGGGATATAACATCCTCCCTCCCTTTAGAACATTCGTCCTCGAATTTTCAACTGGCCTTATGGGGTCTCGTAACACTTCAGGAGGGTCCTTTCTATAGTTGTCCTTTTCTTCATGCTCGTTCCTTATCTTTCACCCTATTTCCTTTATAATCGAACTCCTTGGTCTTTACGTGAATCCTCATTCCGTGTCATGGGCTTTCTAATCCGCTGTGCCCACTCATGATCCTTGTGCTCCCTAGGTTATCTCTTTTCTGTTATTGCTTCGTTACCACACCTTAATAGAAGCCCTGTCTTTGGTACGCAATCTTTGCTTAACGATCCATATGCCACAGGATGTTCCTTGCTCTCATTTGATCTACAGTATTACAGTCTCGCTTATCATGCTATAATTATCCATCGGTATTTTGGTATTCCCTTTTCTTCGCCCCCTGTTTCTTTACGTCTTTGTCACTATCCCTTTTAATCTTTCATTCCGAATATTTACCCAAAACATATGTACGTGATGTTTCTTTGCCAATTATTATCCTTCGCAATCCAGTCGCGCTTATGGTGACTTATGATCCGAATTCACCTAACTTCTTACCTCGCAACATCTTGAGTTCTTACTACAACTTTTTCTTTATTTCCTCCTCTCACATTTCTCGACACAAGTATACTTGTTTTTGATCTCTTTGTATTGGCGCTCATTTCATCCTTCGTTATTTCTTGTTGGCTCTCCGGTGGGGATTCCTTACAAATATAATCGAGCATCGCTTCACATCGATGATTCATATAAATTCATAGCATATATTCTTATGCTCCGTATTATTAGTGGTCCATGAACTATTTTCTAGTACCCAATGAACCCTTTTATCTCCTTCACAAACGTTGCGTTCTTTCTTTCTTTCAAAAATTTCCAAACCACCAATCGTAGGTACTTTTATTACAATAGTCGTTGTCATCCGAAATATCCTTTGAGTCTTATCATTCTCTCCATTATTCTTTGTAAACTTAGCTTGTAAGCATTTTCTTGCTCTTTTTATTACTCTTTACCGCATGTCGCTGCGTACTTAGATACTACGCAATATTTGCTCGATACGGGGGATTCAAATTATGGTCCAACCATATTATAACTCATGTCGGTATGAAGTATTCTCTTAAGGTGTCTTCCTTCTTTTCCCTTCATGTCGGCTTCTACCTCTTTTAGATATCCTTTTATGTCCAATATAATACGTTCTCCCCCCCCCCCCCCTTTTTAAAGGGGCTCCTTGTATGCCAACAGTATTCGAGTACCTTCGTCTACGATGATTACCTTATTCCTCGTTCTTCTTCCCAACTTTGTGCATAACATATCGAAAAATTCTTATGATAAGTTTGTCTTTTACTTTCTGTCTATATCATCATTTTGTCCACATTTCCATACTCTTTCATCCGCTACTGATCCTTTCACTTCATTCTATTTCCCATCTACTCACTCACTTTCTTTTTCAATTATCATTGTATTATAACCTTTCCAGTTTTAACCTGTAGTGAAAATAATAGTAACTTACCTTGTAACACTTGGACCATTTATTTCTGCTGTCGCTCGAACTTCGGCATCCTTACTTGATTAATGCCTTCTTTACCGTGGCACCGGTTGTTGGGACTCACATGTCCACCGACACAAGCACATGTGGGATATCCTACGCATTCATATATATAAATATATATTTGCTATCAACTAGCCTACAAAATACTTCCAAACGCTATTCAAGCCTATCCAAATCCCAGAGCTGTGATGCACTCTCTGTCTTTTCACCAGGCTAGTCTGCCTCGTCCTGCGCGACCTCTTATGGTCTCCAACCATCCCGTATACTTTAGTTTCCCTTCAGCTATTCTAGCTTCTCATTTGCCACTTATACTTTTAGTTCACTTCCCAGGGGGTCACCCATCCTAAAATTTCTCCCACCTTAGCACGCTTAACCTCGAAACTTCGATGAAATCCGGTGCCTTAATGCTGATATAATCGCATCCACTTCCTCGCATGGCCTTTATAACCTGGTCTGGAACCAGTTGAAGTCTTACAGATCCCGAGACACTCTCGTAACACGTCCTTTCCTTTACAATTACTGTTTTGCCCTTTTCGATCCTTAATGTTCACCTTTCACTTTCATGTATAATTACCTTCCGTCCAGGATTCCCAGAGTCCCGATGGTAATGATCACACCTTCATCGTCATTACTTGTAAGTACTCGGGTGTCAGCCTGTTTGAATTCCTACTCACCACTTTTACATAATAACCTGCAGCAAAATTAATTGTCGACTTTCTGAAACCTCCATCAGACCTTGTTCCTCTTATATCATTCTTTCTTTTCAGAATCTGTACACAGCAAATATCAACAATGACTTACAGAGCATACGTCTATATATCACATTCTAACCATACAGAGCTTCTGGTTTCAGGTAACAGAACAAAATATATCAATACTTACCGCAGTGACTTTCCATATCATCACTTACCTCCTTCCGTCGTATATAAGGCTTACATAAGGAATCTCATTTCCTATGACTTGGCTCTATCGCACGATCTATGACAGAAAGAAGGTCAACAATCCCTAGATGCCCCGTAGTCTCATGTTTATAAATGTGGCGCGCTTCACACCATAAACAGGACTCTACTCGACACGACTTTGCAGACAACCCCTAGGACAAACCTGCTCTGATACCACTTTGTCACACCCTAATCTCCCTAGGGTGTGATGGGCACCCGTCCCCATATCCGGAGCCGAGCGAACCCACAGACTCTTATTACATACATAATCTCTTCGGACTCTGAAATCAAATAAAAGTAAAATACAAAGTAAGCTTTCAAAATCTTTCTTCTATCGTTCTCAAATCAAACAAAATCTGTGATCATGTGAAATTTAATACATAACACAAATGACACACCGGCTGATGGAGCCGCTCACAGAACTGACATTCTATACCCACAACTCTGTCTGCAAAGTCTGTAACATTGATCAGACATCAAAGCACATATACTCTGACTCGGCAGTACTCCTGGGAAAAGTGGAGCCTGCCAACTCCGCTGGAACATCTTCTATAATAGCTTCAACTAATCTGGGTGTACCTGCGCGGCATGAAACGCAGCCCCCGAAGAAAGGGGGTCAGTACGGAATATATACTGAGCATGTAAGGCATATAATACAGAAAAGAGGATTATAACTGAAACAGAGATTTACCAGAACCACGTATGACCTTTTAAAACATCAAAGCACTTGCCTTTTTAAATGAAATTCATGTATGTCATGATAAATCATAAATGGAAATCATGTATACCATCATCGTGTGTCATAGATCGTAGAACGTGCCCCGGCCCTCTAGTGAGGGACGCGGTGAGTAAATTCTTGCATGTCATCACCACGTATCATATATGCATATAATGTGCCCCGGCCCTCTATTGAGGGACGCGGTGAATGGAATCATGTATGTCATCATTATATATCATATTTGCATATAACGTGCCCCGTCCCTCCATTGAAGGACGCGGTGAATGGAATCGTGTATGTCATCATTATATATCATATTTGCATATAACGTGCCCCGGCCCTCCATTAAGGGACGCGGTGAATGGAATCATGTATGTCATCATTATATATCATATTTGCATATAACGTGCCCCGGCCCTCCATTGAGGGACGCGGTGAATGGAATCATGTATGACATCATTATATATAATATTTGCATATAACGTGCCGCGGCCCTCCATTGAGGGACGCGGTGAATGAAATCATGTATGCCAATGTCATGTATCACATATGCATATAACGTGCCCCGGCCCTCTTTTGCTGGACGCGGTGAATAGAGTCATCATATGCCATCCTGGCCACCACCCCGTCATCATGTCATAATGTCATCATATCATATATAACATGCCTCGGCCCGCAAGTGAGAGGGACGCGGTGAACAATGCAGAGAAGTACACACGAGAACATACCCTGGCCCGGGACGCAGTGGAGGATATACTGAGACTTGCACGAACGGAGTAATGCGAAACCATATGCACATAAATCAAAACTCGATAGATACGTACACTTACCGACATTTGAAGGATCATAAACATGTTTCGGGTCAATCCGAGTTGGTATGAGAAAGTTACGGACATTTTTACCACAACACTTTTACGAACGTTTCAAAGCAAATCCAAGATTTTTTACGAAAGTTAGGGACATTAAAACTTACAAAACTCATTTAGAAACAGAATTCTTTATGCTCGTCTCGTTATTCAATCATATAATAAGCTCAACTATATCGAGCGTACTCATATGAAAAATGAATAAGAATCATAGACAAACTCGGAAACATATCAAACAGAGCTTCGGGATCATGGATACATATCCAAACCATATGAAGTAGCTTATTCATTTATTAATCATACAATAGACTCAACCATATGAAACATGCCCATGACAAAAGAGAATAAGCATCATAACCAAGCTCGGAATCAAAGAGTAGAGTTACCCCAAATTGCGTGTCATGTCATACCTTACTGAGCTCTAGGACGTGCCAAAAGAAAGAAAGGGTAAGCCTTACATACCTGTCCCACGTCCAATTATCTACACTTATTTGTCCAAACTCGCTAATCTACATTCAAGAGAATTGACATAATCATTAGACACATCATCACACACTTGTCTTAGTTCTTCAAACGAATTTACTTATATTCTGCCAAAATTTCGGCAGCACCTCCCCTGTAAATACACCATCCCCGAGAATCTAACTCGGCCAATTTATCAACAATCAACAATCCGAGAATTCAACTCGGCTAAACTATCAACAACATTACCAACAATCACATTTAACAATATCAACAATCAATTCAAGACGCATTCTAACATTAACAACCTTTGTCATACAATTCAACGGCATTTTCATTTATATTCAACTCAATCACATATATTCAAGCTAACACCAATGACCCCACATTAAAGTATTTGTTATGTCCCGTGTTTTCGCATAATTTGAAATCTTGAAAATAATTGAGACTTGTATGTTATAAGGCCATATCTTTGATTTTAGTTAATATGTTATGCTGATATGTGTGCTCGGGGATGTACGGAGATTTGAACCTTTTGGTGTTATGCTGTGTGTGGCACCAGCGTCGGAGTGGTGACCACGTTCCTGAGCTTTGCATGGTTTTGTTTGCATTATGTATATATGGTTTTGATACAGATTTTGATATACTGTTCGGTATTTCCCGTTTGTATCCTGTTTGTTTTCAGTTATGGCTCATATTTCTTTACTCTATGCTTTACATACTCAGTACATCTTTCGTGCTGACCCCCTTTCTTCGGGGGCTGCGTTTCATGCCCGCTGGTACAGACACAGGTGATCCATCACTGTAGGCTCCACTTTCTGCTATTTCGGAGTACTCCCTTTTGATCCGGAGTCCACTTTTGGTACATACATCTTTTGTTATGTATATATTTCTGTATATCTGACTATTTGGGTACGGCGGGGCCCTGTCCCGTCATATGATTCTGTCGGTCTGTTTAGAGGTATGTGGACATGTTTGTGGGTTGGGTCTTTCTGTACGGATGTGTGTATATGGTGTGTTTGGGCGATCCCATTCGTCGCGGCGACCGGTCCGCATATGTTTACATGTTGCCTTGTTGGCCGGTGTGGCCTTTGTTGGTATTTTCTGTGCGCAGGGTTATTTTGGATAGTCTGTAAAACAAAGGAAACTCTGCCGAAATTTTTCTGGAAATTATCTAAATTTAGAATATAGCCTTGACGGCTTATGCTATATACTTGAATGCATTTGATAGATGGGTTTGGGTGCCCAGATCGGGCACTAGTCACGGCCTACAGGGTTGGGTCGTGACAAAAGTGGTATCAGAGCGGTTTGTCCTCGGAATGTCTACAGGCCGTGTCTCGTAGAGTCTTGTTATTCGGTGTGTTGTGCACCACGTCTATAAACAGGAGGCTACAGGGCATTTAGGGTGTTACTTTTATTTGGAATCTTAGATCGTGCGTTAGAGCTGTGCTGTTAGGACGATTTTGATCTGATCCGTTATTGTGTTTGCAGTGATGCCTCCGTAGAAGGCAACAGCGGCCCAGAAGGGCAAGGCAGGGATGGCAGGCACTAGTCAGGCACAGCGAGTTACCCGGGCTCGTGTTTATGATGTGCCCGAGGTTGTGCCCCATTTAGAGGGATCCGCTACACCACCACCGGCGGAGCCGGGAGCAGGTCCATCAGCAGCTCCAGGGGCCCGAGTACCCGCACCCGAGCCTCCAGCTCCTCGGCCAGGGGCGGAGGACAGGACACTGAGAGAGGCTGTGCAGTTATTGACCACACTGGTAGCCGGACAGGCTCGCAGACGCGGGCGGAGAGATGATGATGATGACGACAGGCGTGACAGCCTGAGGGTTCGAGAGTTTCTATTATGTGGCCCTCCAGAGTTTTTCGGGTCTAAGCCCGACGAGGACCCCCATGACTTTATTCGGGGGATGCGGCGCTCACTAGATTTGGTCAGGGCTTCAGAGACTGAGTCTGTTGAGTTGGCTTCGCATAGACTACGGGATGTTGCTGCTCACTGGTATGAGTCCTAGGAGCTATCTAGGGGTGAGGGTGCTACCCCAGCTACTTGGGACGAGTTCGTGACTGCTTTCACTTACCACTTTTTGCCCCCAGAGTTACGGCGGGCGTGGGTTGACCGATTTTTGCATCTGCAGCAGAGGGGTCGGAGCGTCCATGAGTATAATATGGAGTTTGATTCTTTGGCCTGGTATGCACCTACCATAGTAGCAGATATGGCCGATCGGATGCACAGATACGTGATGGGGTTAGACCGCTATTTGATTGATGGCTGTATGGCGGTGGCATTGCAAGCAGACATGGATATTGCCCGACTATAGGCTTATGCCCTGGGTATGGAGGACCGACATAGAGCTGATTATTCCAGCAAAGATCGGGACAGGAGGCCGCCCAAGAGGGCTAGATCCACAGGTTATTCTGGAGATTCTCGAGGTGGACAGCCTCAGCAGCAGCAGTCAGGCAGACATCCTCCTCCGTCAGGCTGGGGTACACAACCAGCCGGTAGGAGATTTGACAGTGCAGGACAGTCTGGGGCCGGTCAGAGCTCCAGAGCATCAGGGTCACAGATAGCCAGAGGTCCTAGCCAGCCCAGACCACCCAGGCCCCATTGTTCCCATTGCGGGAAATCGCACCCGGGAGAGTGTTATCGACTTACTGGAGCCTGTTTTTCATGCGGCGGTCAGGGCCATATTATGCGAGATTGCCCGTTGGCGAGCGGTTCTGGTAGTGTAGCTCAGCCGACAGGATCAGCCGCTGGTTCATCATCTGCTCCATCAGTTGCACGCCCTGTGGGGCGAGGTATGCCTGCACCGGTGGGACGCGGTCGAGGTCGTGGCAGTGCTTTAGGTTCTAGCGGTCCCTCGAACCGCATATATGCATTAGCCAGTCGCCAGGACCAGGAGGCTTCACCAAATGTCATCACAGGTACATTACTGGTTTTCTCCAGATCTGTATATGCACTGATTGATCCTGGTTCTACTTTATCATATATTTCCCTGCTCGTTGCTAGTAAAATTGGGATAGTGTCTGAGCCTATAGAGCCATTTGAGGTGGCTACACCGGTCGGGGATTGTATTATAGCGAGGCAGGTATACAGGGATTGTTCTGTGACTATATGTGATCGTTGCACTAAATCTGATTTGATAGAATTAGATATGCTGGAATTTGATGTCATTATGGTTATGGACTGGTTGGCTTCCTGTTATGCTAATGTTGACTGCCAAAAAAAGGTAGTCCGTTTTCAGTTTCCAGGGGAACCAGTTATAGAGTGGTTCGGGTCTACGGTATCGCCGAGGGGTAAGTTTATTTCGTACCTCAAGGCTAAGAAGATGATTCAAAAAGGTTACATCTATCATCTGGTTCGTGTGCACGATACTACAGCCGAGACACCTACTCTTCAGTCTGTTCCGGTTGTTAATGAATTCCCAGATGTGTTCCCAAATGAGCTTCCGGGTCTTCCGCCTGAACGGGAGATAGATTTCACTATAGACTTGTTGCCGGATACGCAGCCTATATCTATTTCTCCGTACAGAATGGCACCGGCTGAGTTGAAGGAATTGAAAGAGCAGCTGAAAGATCTGTTAGATAAAGGCTTTATCAGACCCAGTACATCACCCTCGGGAGCGCCGGTATTATTTGTAAGAAAGAAAGATGGGTCACTGCGAATGTGTATTGATTATCGACAATTAAATAAGGTGACTATAAAGAATAAATATCCCCTCCCCCGGATTGATGATTTGCTTGATCAGTTGCAGGGTTCCAAATATTTTTCAAAGATAGATTTGCGCTCGGGTTATCATCAGGTGCGAGTGCGAGAATCAGATATCCCGTAGACTGCTTTCAGGACCCGGTACGGGCATTATGAATTCAGAGTGATGTCTTTCGGGCTGACTAATGCTCCAGCGGTATTCATGGATCTGATGAATCGGGTATTTCGGCCTTTCCTGAATATGTTCGTGATTGTGTTTATCGATGATATTTTGATTTATTCACGATCAGCAGAGGAGCATTGTGATCATTTGAGAACAGTACTTGGTATTCTTCGGCAACAAAAATTATATGCTAAATATTCCAAATGTGAATTTTGGTTAACTTCTGTGGCATTCTTGGGGCATATTGTCGGAGCAGATGGTATTCGGGTCGATACGCAGAAAATTGAAGTTGTACAGAATTGGCCCAGGCCTACTACACCGACAGAGGTTCACAGTTTTCTGGGGTTAGCCGGATATTATCGGAGGTTCGTGGAAAATGTTTCTTCTATTGCGGCGCCACTGACGAAGCTTACTCAGAAAGCAGCAAAATTTCAGTGGACTGATGCCTGCGAGCGCAGCTTTCAGATGTTGAAAGAAAAATTAATTACAGCTCCAGTTTTAGCCCTTCCAGAAGGATCAGACGGGTATGTTGTCTATTGTGATGCCTCTGGTATTGGGATA
Source organism: Lycium barbarum (assembly GCF_019175385.1). Lineage (NCBI taxonomy): Eukaryota > Viridiplantae > Streptophyta > Magnoliopsida > Solanales > Solanaceae > Lycium > Lycium barbarum. The sequence goes on along the minus strand of NC_083343.1, from coordinate 61,096,065 downwards.
GGTTGTGTGTTGATGCAGCACGGTCGAGTTATAGCCTATGCCTCCCGGCAGCTCAGACCGCACGAGAAGAATTATCCCACTCATGATCTTGATTTGGCCGCGGTGATTCACGCTTTGAAGATTTGGCGGCACTATTTATATGGGGTCCATGTTGATATTTATACGGACCATAAGAGTATCCAGTATATTTTTAAACAGAAGGAACTGAATTTGCGACAGAGAAGATGGCTTGAATTATTGAAAGATTATGACGTTGATATTCTGTACCATCCTGGGAAAGCCAATGTGGTAGCAGATGCACTTAGCCGCAAGTCTATGGGCAGCTTGGCTGATGTACCACCTGGTAAGAAAGATTTGGTTCGTGAAATTCATCAGTTGGCCAGCCTTGGAGTTCGTTTGGCAGATTCTGGAGATTCTGTGATTTCTGTTCGTGCAGTTGCTGAATCATCTATTATAGAAGAAGTAAAGCAGCGACAGTTTGAGGATCCTATTCTGGTTCAGTACAGAGATGTGGCTCTTAATAAAGAAAAGACTCCGTTTGAAATTTCTCCTGAAGGGGTATTATTGTATGAAGGCAGATTCTGTGTACCTGATGTTGCAGGCTTACGGCGACAAATCATGGGCGAGGCGCATAATGCACGGTATTCTGTTCATCCTGGTTCCACTAAAATGTATCATGATCTCAGGTGCTTGTATTGGTGGGACGGTATGAAGAAAGATATTGCCGAGTTCGTTAGTCAGTGCCCGAATTGTCAACAAGTTAAAATTGAACATCAGAAGCCCGGTGGGTTATTGCAGGAGATGGAAATTCCAGCCTGGAAATGGGAGATGATTAATATGGATTTCGTTGTTGGGTTACCGCGCACTCCACGCCGGTATGATTCTATTTGGGTTATTGTTGACAGATTGACGAAATCAGCCCATTTTCTTCCGGTCCGGACTACTTCTTCGGCTGAGGACTATGCTAGATTGTATATCAGGGAGATAGTCAGACTTCACGGAGTCCCTGTATCTATTATTACTGACCGAGGTGCCCAGTTTACGACAAATTTCTGGAGGTCATTTCAGGAGGGATTAGGGACTCAGGTGAGCCTCAGTACAACTTTTCATCCTCAGTCCGACGGGCAGGCCGAGCGCACTATTCAGACGCTGGAAGATATGTTGCGGGCCTGCGTTATCGATTTCAGAGGCAGCTGGGATGATCATTTGCCGCTTATCGAATTTACCTATAATAACAGTTATCACTCCAGCATTCAGATGGCACCGTACGAAGCTCTTTATGGCAGGAAATGCAGATCTCCTATCGGGTGGTTCGATGTCGGCGAAACCAAATTAATTGGTCCAGATGTGATCCAGGAAGCAGTGGATAAAGTAAAACTTATTCGGGAGCGATTATTGGCTGCACAGAGTCGACAGAAAGCATATGCAGACAGACGACGTCGACCATTAGAGTTCCAGATTGGCGACTGGGTATTTCTGAAGGTGTCGCCTATGAAGGGTGTTATGAGATTCGGTAAAAATGGTAAGTTAATCCCGCGGTATATCGGGCCGTATCAGATCATTCGGAAGATAGGAGAGATCGCCTATGAGCTAGACTTACCATCCGATTTGGAGGCAGTGCACCCGGTATTTCATGTGTCCATGCTGCGAAAATGTATTGGTGATCCTTCCACAATATTCCCAGTAAATTACATTCAGGTAACAGAGCATTTGTCTTATGAAGAGCAGCCTATAACTATTCTGGATCGGCAGGTCAGGAGACTACGCACTAAGGAAGTGCCTTCTGTTAAAGTCCTATGGCGCAACAACAACCGGGAAGAGATGACCTGGGAGTCGGAGGAGGTGATGAGGAGGAAATAGCCCCACTTGTTTCCTACGCCCACAGGTAATCTAAACGTTTTTTTAAACATGTTGTATTAATCGATGGATGAATTATGTGTACTACTTACAAGAGAGGGACTCCCCCATTATGCTCATAAGACCTTATGAGAGTAATTTAACATTCGGGGACGAATGTTCTAATGGGGGGGAGAATGTTATGTCCCGTGTTTTCGCATAATTTGAAATCTTGAAATTAATTGAGACTTGTATGTTATAAGGCCATATCTTTGATTTTAGTTAATATGTTATGCTGATATGTGTGCTCGGGGATGCACGGAGATTTGAACCTTCTGGTGTTATGCTGTGTGTGGCACCAGCGTCGGAGTGGTGACCACGTTCCTGAGCTTTGCATGGTTTTGTTTGCATTATGTATATATGGTTTTGATACAGATTTTGATATACTGTTCGGTATTTCCCCTTTGTATCCTGTTTGTTTTCAGTTATGGCTCATATTTCTTTACTCTATGCTTTACATACTCAGTACATCTTTCGTACTGACCCCCTTTCTTCGGGGGCTGCGTTTCATGCCCGCAGGTACAGACACAGGTGATCCATCACTGTAGGCTCCACTTTCTGCTATTTCGGAGTACTCCCTTTTGATCCGGAGTCCACTTTTGGTACATACACCTTTTGTTATGTATATATTTCTGTATATCTGCCTATTTGGGTACGCCGGGGCCCTGTCCCGTCATATGATTCTGTCAGTCTGTTTAGAGGTCTGTGGACATGTTTGTGGGTTGGGTCTTTCTGTACGGATGTGTGTATATGGTGTGTTTGGGCGATCCCATTCGCCGCGACGGCCGGTCCGCATATGTTTACATGTTGCCTTGTTGGCCGGTGTGGCCTTTGTTGGTATTTTCTGTGCGCAGGGCTATTTTGGATAGTCTGTAAAACAAAGGAAACTCTGCCGAAATATTTCTGGAAATTATCTAAATTTAGAATATAGCCTTGACGGCTTCTGCTATATACTTGAATGCATTTGATAGATGGGTTTGGGTGCCCAGATCGGGCACTAGTCACGGCCTACGGGGTTGGGTCGTGACAGTATTAACCCGAAATCCTTCTTACATGATTCAAGAACACTTTAAACAATTCATATAATATTCCAAACAACCCAATCAACATATTTCCTTATTTAAAATTCAAACACAACAACCCACTTACAATCTTCCAACCGCATGTCTCACTTCCAAATTCATGAATAACACCAACAATTCATACACTAACAACATTGTCTTCCATAATTACAAGAAGACTATATTCAAATCACATTAACTTCGAAAGCAACTCTCCAATTATTACAACTTCACTAGAATCATAGAATTCATTACAACAACAACCCAAAATGCTAGATAAAATTAGTTCATCATCTCTATACAACACAACACACACACACGGCCAAACATAGCATATACACGGCCAAACACCAACACACCAAATCTCATGAATTTCATTCCTTTGTACATACTACAACATACACAACCATCTATAACATATAAAAGTAGATTGAATCTTACCGTTTTCCCTGAACTTCTCACTTGAATAGAATTTGTAGCTTGCAAGAATAAATGTTCTACATGCTCCAATGATCACTTCACCTTGCTAGGGACCTTCCAATTGGTAGAAAATAATTTTTGAACAAATTTTTTTCCAAGGTTCTTGTTTGGTTGCCCTTGGCCGAATGGCCTTTTAATTCTTGCCTTCTCCAAATTTCTTGAATCTTCTAAGTGGAAGTGATAATATGATGACTTAGTAATATTTTGGGTCTTATTTATTTTGCTTCCACATGGGCCTTGGCCCAATTATTTTGCACGTCCCAAATGGCCCCTTTAATTTCCAAGCCCACTTTTTTTTTTTTTTTGGTCTTGCAATTCATGAAAAACTATTTTCCAAATTCTGAATTTGCCCTTAGCTTTCTTCAATATTACCATGAACCATCTTGTGAAATTCCCTTTTTGCCCCTAGCCTTTCTTAATATTTCCACATCAAAAAATTTCACAAACAACTTATGCATTAAACAAGGTCAAAACATAGCCTTGTCCTTAACTTATCGCAATTACCTTAAAATATTCGAATGTGCAAAATACAGGATATAACAATCTATACATGTTTATACAGGGGTACGGCGGGGCCCTGTCCCGTCATATTGCGCTATCGATACTCTTATAGGTCTGTAGACATATGTGTGGGTTGTGTATAAGTTCTGTTCAGATGTGTCTATATGATGTGCTATGATATGATGTTCGTCTGTAGTGGCAGCCTTGTCGGCTTGCTTATGATATTGATATGTAGTGGCAGCCTTGTCGGCTTGCGTATCATCTTATGATTTGATTAGTTGTGACTCCTCAGGAGACAGTTTATCTAGATATATATATACGTGACGACGTTATGAACCTTGGAGTTCTTTTGCAAGTTTCCATATTGTTCTTAGATTCAGTTTGACTATATCCAACAGGTACGTACGAGTGTCCAGGTCGGGCACTAGTCATGGCCCACAGGGTTGGGGTGTGACAGGTGATCCTTTAGTTTAGGACTGTTACTCAGCTGCTTGGAGAGCTCCATTATTCTGAAGCCTGAGTCATTTTGGTACTGATCCTTTTGACATAGATGTTGTTGTGCTCTTAAAGGTCTGTAGACATATGTGGGTTATGCATATGGTTTGGTCAGCCATACAGATGTAGATTGTTTTGGATATTCCTGCGTACAATGGCAGCCCTGTCGACTTGCATATTTTGTTATGTGTGGTTAACTGTGACTCCTCAGGAGACAGGTTCATTCTGATATATGGCATTATGAGTCTACAACTTGCTTTTACAGATTTCCACATTATCCTTAGTATCAGTCTGACTATATCTAACAGGTTCGTATACGAGTGTCCAAATCAGGCACTAGTCATGGCCCATTGGTTTGGGTCGTGACAGATGTGGAATCAGAGCAGTTCATCCTTGGAGTGTCTACAGTCCGTGTCCGGTCGAGTCAGCCACACTTATAAATAGGAGGCTGCAGGGCATTTAAGAATCATTTACTTTTCTTTCTATCTTAGATCGTGCGATGAGAGCCAAGTCATAGGAAATGAAATTCCTTGTACTAACCCTTAATTTCAGCGGAAGAATGGTGTTGACAAAGGAAGAGGATGATGATATTGGGATTACAGAGGTAAGTCACTTTGTTGAAATTACGTCATCAAGATGTGCGTCTTCTATGAGAATAAATTGGTCATAATCAAGATAAGCTGATTGTATAGTAAAGCAGGGGGAGTTAGTTACATGTATAATTTAATGATAAGTTCAGTTGTGAGATTGTAGACAACAGAAGTTGAAGGAATGAGCACAGAGGTAAGTAATGATAAAAAGGATTATAAGTCAGATATGGTAAGAATGTTGTAAGTATTATTGAAATGTATAGCCAATGAATGGAAGAGAAACTGACCTGGGAAATATACAAGGATGATTGATAAAAGTTCAAGTATATTCCGAGTTGTGACGCATGAGGTAAGTTTCGTCGTCTTTGCATTTCTGTTCGATACTGAGAGCCCTGTGAAGCTAAGTTGTGTTACGCATGTATATATTTGGCCCTGTGCGGCATTGTATGTATTTTCTGGGCTGCGTGCAGGTTTTGGATAGTAAGAAGTATAGGTGAAACTCTGTCAAAATTTTCCTAAAAAATTAAGGACGAGGACCAAGGATTTAAGAGATAACAAAGATTATATATCTATGATTGCTAAAGATTGATTAAAGGGAAAGTATAGGACACGTTGATATAGGCCGATAAAATAAAGACGACGCTACAAGTGGACATCGGGCATCAGTTATTGGAATCAAAAGTACTATTCCCGCTGGACAGATAGTTGGTCATATTACTATTTCGAGTATCCCCATAAATTTCGATCAAGAATGGCAATGAAATACAATACTATAAGGTAAAACCTTTAAGGGGGTGGGGAGGGGGGGACAATTAAGCGTAAGTACAAGCACAAGGACTGACTAAGGTATTGGAGGAATTATGACACGCGGCAATGGGGCAATTGAAAAGTAATAGGAAGTTATGAAGCAAGATGAGCAAAGGAAATGCAAGGAGAAGCCATGAAATTGGACGGAGATAAGATCACAAGAAACGGATTCAAGGATATTGCGTTGGTCGAAACAAGCTGGTGATAATGAACCCTCGTGAAATTTCAAGCCGCTAGTTATATCAATTGCGAGAGTATATTGTTATAGCCCGTATTTTGTACATTCAGATATTTCAAGGAAGTCGTGGTAAGTTAGGGGCAAGACTATTTTCCAAATTATTTTAATATACAAGTTATTTATTAGTATGGAAATATTGAGAAAGGCTAAGGGTAAAAAGGGAAATTCACAAGAAGGTTCATGGTAATATTATGGAAGGCTAGGGGCAAAATGGGAATTTCACAAAACTTCTTGAAGGATCATGAAAGGGCCCTTTGGCCGTGAGGTGTGGAGAGTGTGGGTCCCATCCATGGCCATGTGTCCATATTCTTACTTGAAGGGCTTAAATATATATAGATAAATGGTGGGAAAAATAAATAAGACATATTCATCTTCATATTTTAGAAAGATGAAGAAACTTGGAGAAGAAACATAAGGGAAGCCATTCGACCATGGCTCCTAAAATTGAGCCATGGGAAATTGATCAAGAAAAATTATTTACTTCTAGCAATCCAACTAATTGGAAGGTCCTCTTTAACATGGAGTAATTGTTGGAGTAAGCAAAGTATTCGTTGTGCAAGTCGTGGACTCTAGCCGAGAAAGAGGATGAGTGGGAAAAAGGTATGTGTTCAATCTTCTCTTTCATAGGTTATGGATGATTTTTGCATGTTATAGTATGTAGAAATGGATGAAATTCATGAAATATGTGTGTGAGAGATGTGGCCGAATGGGGGATTGAATTGGTGAGATGTGATGAATTGATTTTACTTAGTATTTTAATTGTTGTTGTGGTAGGTTCTATGATGTAAAATGAGGATTTAATGGTTTGAAATGAAGTTGTAATCGTCTGTGGATTATGGAAGAAGTTAATGTGATATTAGTATGGTTTCTTATGATTACAAGAATGGAGTTGCTAATGTGTAGATTGTTGGTGTAGTTTATGAATTTGAAAGAAGGAAATATGTTGTTATTGTTCTTGTTGAATTTGGAAGGTCTCGGGTGAAGTAGTGTGTTGATTGGGTTGTTTTGAATATTATGTGAATTGAATTGAATATAAATGAAATGTCGTTGAATTGTATGACAAAGGTTGTTAATATTAGAATGCGTCTTGAATTGATTGTTGATATTGTTGGCATGATTGTTGGTATTGTTGTTGATGATTTGGCCGAGTTGAATTCTCGGATTGTCGGTTGATAAATTGGCCGAGTTAGATTCTCGGGGATGGTGTATTTACAGGGGAGATGCTGCCGAAATTTCGGCAGATTATGAATGAATTCATTTGAAGAACTAAAGCATGTGTATGACGACGAATCTAATGATTATGTGAATCTTTTTGAAAGTAGACTAGCAATCTTGGACGAATAAGCGTAGCTAATAGAACGTGGAGCAGGTATGTAAGGCTTACCCTTTCTTTCTTTTGCCATGATCCTTACGAAACAAGTAGATGATGTATATGTATGACATCAAAGAGATTCCTATTCTTAGAGCCACTAGGATGGCTAACGTTCTTGATTTCCATAAGCTGTTTCATATGGTCTTGATGTGTACCTATGATGTTTGAAGTTCGGTTGATATGTTTCCGAATGGCATTCGAGAGATAATTGATATGACTAATGTCTTGGTTTTCAAATGATAGCACGTTTGATTATTCCATCGAGTCTTTGATACATACATATGGTTCCAAAAGCACTATCTGATTTGATCCATTATGATATTCGAAAGGTACCTAACATTATTGTTGCTTTGATTTTCCAAAAATGGCTTCTGAAACGTTCGTAGAAGGTTCTGTACTTCAAACGCTCATAACTTTCTTATACTAAATCGGATTGACCCGAAACTTGTTTCTGAGCCTTCAGGTGTCGGTAAGTATACTTGTCCATCGAGTCTTAGAATTGATTTACATGCATATGGTTTCTCACTACTCTGGTCGTGCGTACTACTATTATATCGTTCGCCGAGCCCCGGGCTGGTTGTGTCATTGTGCGCACTATGTTATACTCGGCACTAACATGTTATGTTATATATGGATCGGGCCGTACGTTCCTCGGCACTAATATAATATATGTATATGGATCGGGCTGCACGTTCCGCAGCAATATAATATATGTATATGGATCGGGCTGCACGTTTCGCAGCAATATAATATATAAATGGATTGGGCTGCACGTTCCGCAGCAATATGATATATAAAAGGATCGGGTTGCACGTTCCGCAGCACTAAGCATGCATGGTCTGTGTTTGGAAAGTAAGCATTGTGGCACTCTGGATGATTTACTTATTTTCTGTACTTTTTCTGACATATGACATCGGTATACATGATGATTTACTTAGAATGGTGCAAACACGATGAGGAGGATACTTCACTCTACCGCCCTCCAGATCGAGGAGAGGACAGGCCGGCTACAGGTATATGAGTCTTTTATTGGAACTTCTTATGTGTGTACAACTATTGGAGGATACCATTGATAGTTGACAAATGGAAGTTTTGAAGGGACCGATCACTAAAGTACTTATAGATAACCGCGGCTAAGATGTTTTACCGCTACAAGGAATCTTAAAAATTTAGGAATGGAAAGCAGTTGTATGTGTTGATTGATGGCTTGTAATCGGGAGTTCCAAAGGCTAAAATAGCATTTGCTTCGTCGGAAGAGTAAGGAATCTTTTTAATGTGGAGGGAGATGCATTACGAGAATTTATCGGAATCCGTTAGAATTTCAGCTTTTTCTAGGTCAAAGGAAGGTCACATAGTAAGGTGGATGCGATCATACTGGCACTAATGCACCGGATTTCATCAGAGCTTCAAGGTTAAGCGTGCTGCGGTGAGAGAAATACTAGGATGGGTGACCCCCTGGGAAGTATATTAAGAGCTCTACAAATTCAAACATAAGAGGCAGATGAGAAATTAAAGTAACCTAAGGGAAATTGAAGTATGCTTAGTGGTTGGAAACCATAAAAGATCGCGAATGATGCGACGGACTAAACCGGCAATGACAAAGAAGGTGCATCACCGCTCTAGAACTAGGATAAGTTTGAAAGGTATTCGAAAATACTTTGGAAGTGAGGCATTAGTAAATATATGTATGTATGTGTGTGACATCCCATATGCCGCCACGTCAACCGAGATGTGTGCCCCAGCAACCGACGCTGCTATATACTGAAGGCATTAATTGAACAGGGTATTGAAGTTCAAGTGACAAATGTTACCAGGTACGTTGATGTTATTTTTACTACAGGTTAGATTTTGAAAGTCCTAATGCAATGACATCCCGGAAAGGAAGAAAGTGAGTATGCAGAAAGTAAGGAGACCAAAATGTCGCAAAAAGAAAATGTAAGGAACAAGGGTGAGTAAAGCTTCCAAGAGGGGCGACAGGTAAGGCAAGGGACTATTGGATAAAATTCGAAGGCAGGCATGCGAAAGGGATAAAGTGTGGTAGTATGGAACTAAAGAGGAATGTGTGGGGTCAGAGAACAGACTTCGATAAGTGGGGCTAAAGGATAGCAATCACCAATAGGGATGGAAAGTAAGAGAAAGAATGATCAGGAATTGCAACGATGCTAGATTTCTAGCGCTCGAGAGGTATATAAAGGGATAAGTGTGTAGTCATATTGACACGGTTACCTCGGACACGGAGGAGCCTTCCTAAAAGATAGTTTAAGAATAGAACGAATTTGCGCGTTTAAAGAAATACTTCATGGACTTCAGGGTCGAAAGAAGAGAGTATAATGCAGGGATTTCACGATATGAACAAGAAGTGGCCAAATAACTGGAAGAACTACAACGCATAGGTGGGACCCAAATAAGTAGTCAAGGAAAATTTCTGATAAGTGAGCTAAGTCAATAAAAGGGTTGATAGTGGAGGTGGAAGAGTGTAGCATATTAACTCTCAATGATATATTGTAGACGCAATGTGAAACCGAAAACTCAGCGTAAGAAGAATTTCAGTGATAATAGTTATGGAGAAAGATGAGGGATAAAAAGAGCAAACTGTGACCAAATGCTCCGTAAAATGTTTTGATGGATTCCAATGTCCTCCTTAACCCGTTGATTCGGGAAATGTTCAGTCATAAAAGGTAGAAGTAGAAGGGCCTTAAAGAAGGCAGCGATAATGGATCTGTAATGCATAAGTGCTTAATTTAAATGTAAAGCCCTCGATTAACAGGAAGGAAAATAAGTCAAGCTATACGATGAGAGAATTCTGGTATTATAAGGGACCAAAAGAGATGGAGGATCGTTAGGGTTGGCCGATGACTATTGATATTTGGAAGTTTCTAGCGTATAAGAACACTCTTAAAAAGGGGGGAAGATCGGATCTAACCTTAAAATGAAGTAGCATTGTTAAAATTCCAAAGGAAGGAAGATGTTAGCCTGAAGACGCCAAAATTCAGGACGTAGTGGCATATCAAGAAAGAATTAAAGGGTAGTCTGAGACAGTATCAAGGGAATAAATAAAGAAAGGCGTCGTAGTCGAATGAGGGAGTTGCCCACTAGTAGGGAAATAAAGAGCATGAAGGAGTGAACATTCATAGAGTGGCGAGCAATTGCGACCTAGTAAGGCAAGATTACTGTAATGGGGACAAAATTAGAATGGGATATTAGTTGATTTCTGATTATGTACATTAGGAAAAAGAGGCGAAGAAAAGTCACGACTAAGTGCAATAAAGGAGTTAAAGAAGAATGAGAAGGCACCGATTAATTTATAGCATACAGCTATGGCGATCGAATTCTAAAAGAAAGGCAACTTTATGAAACCAACAGAGATGTTATGGCTTTGCATACTACAACATTCGAGGACGAATTTTTCTAATGGGGACGGATATTACACCCCGAAAAATTTTCGCGTTACCACGACTATAGACGGCTTAGTATGAACTCAAGGGAGAGTAAAGTTATACCAGGATTGGAATGAAGATTATATTATATGAGTATAATAATAACATATATAAGACATTTGGAGACCGTATGGTGAAAATCAGTTAACACGTTACTTGATGAATAGCCCTCGTAACCGTAAGTTAAGGTGGGTCCCACATGTCGGGCTTTTATAAAGGACATATGAAAGTGATATGAGTAGTACATGGGAAGTTGAGCAAGTCTTAAGAGGGACCCTTAAGCCAAATATGTGCATAAGCCCTCCAAAATGATGATTTAATGATTCGTTTTCTGATGATTTGACTTGGAGGGGCCAAAACATTATTATAAGTTTGGAATTTGGAAACACACCAAAAATGAAAGTTTTAGATAATTGAAAGAGATTTCCAACCATAGGTTGTGAGTCCTTATACGGTATCGGGATCAAGAGTTATGGTCATTTTAAGCTAAAGACTCCAAGCTGCCAAATGGCTTCCGCGGGTCCCACTTGAGAAGGTCGATGGAACCGATTTATGAGGGGTATAAATACCCCATTAATTCCATTTTTTCGGCATTTTAAATTCTCTATAGTCCTAGAAACTTCTCAACACAACCCCCAAACATTTATATCCCATTAAATCAAGAATTTAACAAGATTACACCAAACTAGTCCACGAAAGGTGACTGTTCTTGCTTCTACTTGATGTTGTGGTAAGTTTGATCTTGAAGAAAGTTGGTGTGGCTGAATTTATTCAAGTATAAGGTATATTATTCATCCTATCTCTTATGTTGAGTTGATTTGAAGGTTTAGCAAGACTTAAAAGTGAAAATTGTTATGGAGAAAAGGCCATGAAGTGTTATGTTGTAGTTGTTATGTTTATGGACTGTTTTGAGCATGTTCTGGCCATGTGGCTGGGATGATTTACATGTATAGAGATGGTATCTAATGTTGTTGGTTTGTTGATGAGATTATGCTCCTTGATTGGGAAGAAAGGAAGTGAATATTGTTGTAGTATGTTGAAAAACATCGTGTGGGATGTTTATGGAATATAGTATGGATAATAATGTTGTTGTTGTTGTTGGTATTGTTGTTGTTGTTGATTGGTTGCTGAATTGTAATTTTGGGCCAGGCATGTAAATAGTCTGCTGAAATTTCGGCAGATTCTAGAAAGATTTGTTTGAAGTCTTAGGATTAGAATACAACAATAGGCCTAATCATAGTATGAATGGTCTTATGTGTAGACTTGCGAGCTTGAACAGATAAGCGTAGGTCGTTGGAGGTTGAATAGGCATGTTAATGTTACACCTCAAAAAAATTTCATGTCGTCATCAGATAGATAGACTAATGCAGGGTGAGGTGAATACGATGTTTCTATAAGTAAGAAAGGTTATTTAACGATCCTAGTTAAGATTTCAAAGATGTTGGAAGTAAAAGGAGAAAGTTCCTTAAGAAGGGAAAAGTATACGTTGTGTTTTGGAAAGTTCCGTAAAGTACCGAGTTAATATTGACTTAATGATGTCTTAAAGAAGAGTTGTTACTCTTCTTAGATTGGTAATGAAGTGTTAAAAAAGTGTCAAGAAGGTTCCATAAGAATTGGAGATCGAACGAAACGACGAAACGTTTTTAGGGAAGTGGAGTTATACGACCACTTATACGGTCCGTATAACCCCCAGCAGGAAGATGTTTTTCCTAATGGTGAACCACGGCCACTTATACGGACCGTACAATGATATACGAACCGTAAAAGTGTCCGTATAACACCCGACGGGCTGAGTTATTTTCAAGTCTATAAATGTGATCCCACTTCATTATTTTCATTTTAACACTTCTCCTCTTCTTTCCAAGTCTCTAGAAACGTTCCATACATTTCATATACAAGAATCTAAAGGAGATCCAGGGCTTATATCATTAATCTAAGGGAATCAAGCTTAAGGAAGCTCTTAGGGGTTACTAGAGTCAAGAAAACTTTATGGATTCAAGCTAGGGTTTTTCTTCAAGTGATGTATTTCCATCCAAGGGTTATTCCTAGTCAATCAAAGGTAAATTGTATGATCGTTTCATGTTATTTGTACTATGGAGAAGTTGATAGACTTGGGTAGGGGCAGAAAGTAAAAATGAAGTCTAAATGTAGCTTTTATGATGTTATGAGTAGTAATCTATATGTAGTCACGATTCTTAGTATGATATGGATATAACCATGTTATGGGAGGTAATAATGGTGATGAAGAAGCATTATATGAAAATGTGCTAAAATGGGTATGAAGTCGCTAGTATGAGTTGCACATGGTGGTGAATATTGAAGGCTTAATGTAATGAGATTACTTGAAGTGGATATTATGAGTGTATTATGGAGGTTATCGTGGTTGTTAGGAGTTGTTTTGTAATAGGGTGGAAGTTGATGAAATAGGGGAAATGCTGCCCAATTTCATTAGACTATGAATTATTATAGTCTGAATTTAATAGTATCATTAAGGTTTAACCATGGTATAAATCCTTCTAAATGTAGATTATTCAAGCTTCAACGGTGAACGTTAGATAGTTTAGAAGACAAAGAGGTATGTAACGCTAACCCTTCTTTCAATAAGGCATGGTTCTTGGCTATATATATGTACCTTTATGAGTTCTATAATGTCCTCCAAATGATTCTATCTCCAAAGCTACTAAAGCTCATGATCCTCGATACTTTCATGATTCCATTGCATCCTTTATATGATAGTTGATCCTCCAAGGATAGACGTAACAAAAAAAAAAGATAATGGCAGTGACGTTGATAATACTTATAGACCCTTATGTATACGTGTCTAAGTATGTGCGACTATCACGTGACACCGAGCTTATATAGCCAGGTATGATACCTATCACACGCGCACCACAGCAGATGGGTACGGATACCACTGAGCCTTAGTAGGGCCAGGTATCTATGATCACCGAGCTTTGTCATTGCCGAGTATGCGAAACACCAAACATTCATGGTCGGGTATGGTATGGATACGAATATGAATACGAACACGAATGTATATGTATGTATGTACACACGAGCACACTTTAGAAATGGAAGGTCCCTATGATAGGCAAGTAAGTAAGTAATGATGATGATGGCTTTATTATCACCCAATTCTCCGATCTTATATTGTTTCTTATGCTGTCTCTTATGTTTCTATTATGAAGTTGATTATGCTTTACATAATTAGTACAATATTCCTACTGATGTCCTTTTGTTTGTGGACGCTGTGTCATGCCCGCAGGTGGCCAGGGAGACAGGCTTGATCCATAGCTTTTCTTATTCAGGGACTACTTAGGAAAGCTCCATTTCATCCGGAGCTACAACTTTTGGTATTATTCTTTTGTGTACATACATGGGCACGACGGGGTCCTTTCCTGCCTATATGATGTTACTTAGTCTTCTTAGAGGCTTGTAGACAGTTGTTTATGGTTAGATGTCTTGAAGCCTTGTCGCCTTATAGTTTGTATATCATTTTGATGGCCTCGTCGGCTTATGTATATTGATATGGGCATAGTTGTTAATGATGGTATAAATGTGTTGTTGCCCAATAAGTCCAGCATTATTGATGTATAGCATTCATGTGTAAGCTATGTGGTCCACCTAGATACGAATATGAATATATGATAAGAGGTACCCGGGTGGGTTAGCACCAGGCGCCCGTCATGGCCCTCGGGTCGGGTCGTGACAAAAGTGGTATCAGAGCAGTTCTGTCCTAGGGTGTGTCTACGAGCCGTGTCCAGTAGAGTCTTGTTTATGGGTGTGTTGTGTGCCATGCTTGTAAACAGGAGGCTGCAAGCATTTTTGGAATGAATGACCTTCTTTCTTCATAAGATCATGCGATAGAGCTATGATATAAGGACTTCTCTTTCCTTAACCGTGTGTTATGTATTTCAAAAATGCCTGTAAAGAGAAAGGCTATGGCAGCCCAAAAGGGAAAGATAGTGGCAGAAAGGTGGGCTGACAGAGCACCACCAACGGATATTGAGGAGGGTGAGTCCCAAAATGTGGCTCGATCTCAGTCCTCCCCTTCAGTGCCTATTTCTGAGGAGCATGAGGGAGCCTCAGCACTAGCTCAAGCACCTCCAGCTCCTCCACCGGATGCTTCAGGTTAAGATGTAAAAGAGGCCATTCATTTACTTGCTCAGTTGGTTACCGCCTAGACTCAGCGGCAAGGTACAGGGCAATGTGATAAGGCTGTTAGTGGAAGGGCCCGTGATTTTATTAGATTGAACCCTCTGAAATTTTTCGGGTCAAAGCCGGACGAGGACCCTCAGAATTTTATTGATGGAATGTTGAGGACACTTCGGTTAATACATGCTTCAACCATTGAATCGGCAGAGTTAGCATCCTATAGGTTGAGGGATGTCGCGGTTCATTGGTATACGGTTTGGATGGCTTCACGGGGAGCCAATGCACTTCCCCCGGTAAGGCAAGAATTTGTGGATGCCTTTCTATGACATTACTTGCCATCAGAGGTTCGGCGGGCTAGACCCGATAAATTCCTGGATCTTAGGCAAGGGAGTATGAGTTCTTTAGAATATGGTCTCCGCTTCAATTCCTTGGCTAGGTATGCTTCGGCCATGGTAGCGGATATGGGTGACCGAGTGCACCGATTTGGGAGAGGCCTAGGGCCACATTTGATGGATAGGTGCTTGACTGCGTCCCTTCAGGACAACATGGATATTTCACGTATTCAAGCCCACGCCCAGAATTTGGAAGAAAGCCAACAACAGCAAAGAAGTGAGCGTGAGTATGATAGAGGGTATAACAAGAGGGCTAAATTTTCAGGTCCGATGAGTGAGTTTAGAAGTGAGACGAGACAGTAGTTTTTTAGACATTCAGGCCATGCTATGACTAGTGCGCCTCCATAGTTTACAGGCTAGAGATTTGATAGATCTACTTATTCCGGGCCGAGTCAGAGTTTCAGGGCTTCAGGTTCCCAGTTCAAGGATGATTTGGGTCAGGTGAGGCCACCCATGCCGTGATGTTCCCAGTGTGGGAAGTTACATTGGGGCCAGTGTCGACTAGGTTCAGAGGCTTGTTATTCATGCGGTCGGCCAGGCCATATTATGCGCAATTGCCCCTCGGTCGGTCGTAGGGGTAGGACCCAGCCCTCAGGATCGGTAGCGGATCTTCATCATCCATACGCCCTATGGGTCCAGGTTCATATGTGCCAGTTTTCCATGGTAGAGGTAGGGGCAAAGCCCCTAGTTCTAGCGGTTCTCAACACCATATTTATGCTCTGGCTGGACACCAGGATCTTGAATCTTCTCCCGATGTCGTCACATGTATATTATCGGTATTCTCTCATGATGTATATGCTTTGGTAGATATGGGCTCCACATTGTCGTATGATACTCCATATATTGCGGGTCGGTTTAGGGTCAAACTGGAGACGATCAAACCTTTTGAGGTGTCTACACCCGTTGGTGAGCCGGAATAGCTACTTGAGTATATAGAAATTGTTTAGTTGTGATTTGTGACCGTCGTACTATGGTTGACTTACATGAGCTAAAAATGATGGATTTTTATGATATCATCGCCATGGATTGGCTGGCTTCTTGCTATGCCAATGTTGATTGTAGAGTGAAAATGGTTCGCTTCCAATTTCCGGGAGAACCAGTTTTAGAATGGAAAGGGAATACTGCATCACCAAAAGGTAGGTTTATTTCCTATCTTAAGGCAAGGAAAATGATCACAAAAGGTTGTATTTACCATCTATTTTGGGTTCAAGATGTAGCTGAACCACAAGCTCTTCAGTCTATCCCCGTAGTGAATGAGTTTCCAGATGTGTTCCCAGAAGAGCTTCTAGGCCTCCCTCTAGAGCTGGAAATTGATTTTGCTATAGATGCGCTACCGGATACTAGACCCATATATATCCCTCCTTAAAGAATGGCTCCCGCAAAGTTGAAAGATTTGAAGGAGCAATTGAAGGACTTGCTCGAGAAAGGCTTTATTAGGCCTAGTTCATCCCCGTGGGGAGCACCCGTGTTGTTTGTACGAAAGAAAGATGGCTCCTTGCGAATGTGTATTGACTATCGGCAACTGAATAAAGTAACGATAAAGAACAAATATCCTCTTCTAAGGATTGATGACTTATTTGATCAATTACAAGGTGTCAAATGGTTTTCAAAGATAGATTTGAGATCCGGGCATTATCAAGTGAGAGTTAGGGAGAAAGATATCCCTAAGACAGCCTTCAGAACAAGATATGACCATTTTGAGTTCAGAGTGATGTCATTTGGGATAACTAATGCACCGGCAGTATTTATGGATTTGATGAACAACGTGTTCAGGCCGTTTTTAGATTTATTTGTGATTATATTCATCGGTGATATCTTGGCGTATTCTAGGTCCGAGGCAGAACACGCAGATCATTTGCGTACCGACCCAGAAGATTGAGGCTATGAAGACTTGGCCAAGGCCAACTGCTCCTACGGAGGTTCGTAGTTTTTTGGGCTTAGCAAGTTACTATAGGAGATTCGTAGATGGTTTTTCTTCTATTTCTGTACCACTCACGAAGTTAACCCAGAAATCAGCTAAGTTTCAATGGACAGATGCTTGTGAGCGTGGTTTCCAAGAACTAAAGGATTGATTAACTTCTGCCCCAGTCCTGATATTTCCAGAAGGATTGGAAGGTTAGGTTGTATATTATGATGCTTCAGGCATTGGGCTAGGCTGTGTGTTGATGCAACATGGTAAGGTGATTGCGTATGCTTCAAGACAGTTGTGGAAACATGAGAAGAATTATCCAACCCATGATCTTGAATTGGCTGCAGTGATTCATGCAATAAAGATGTGGAAACATTATTTGTATGGTGTCCATGTGGATATTTATATAGATCATAAGAGCCTTCAATATATCTTCAAGCAGAAAGAATTGAATTTGCGGCAACGACAGTGGTTGGAATTATTGAAAGAATATGATGTTGATATCTTGTATCATCCCGGAAAAGCAAATGTTGTGGCTGATGCCCTTAGCCTTAGATCCATGGGAAGTTATGCGATGTATAGCCAGAAAAAAGAGAAATGGCTCGTGAGCTCCAGCAGTTAGCTAGCCTAGGAGTTCGAGTAGTGGACTCAGGTAGCATGGGAGCTACCGTCCAGAATTCAGCGGTTTCGTCGTTAGTAGTGGGAGTGAAAGAGCGATAATACGAAGATCCCATGCTAATTCATTACAGAAATACCCTCCCTCAAAAGGAGAAGCCATCATTTGAGATTTCTGGTGTTCCTGATGTTGCAGGATTACGCCACCAAATATTGAGAGATGCTCATTGTTCTCGTTATTCTGTCCACCCAGGAGCAACGAAAATGTGTCATGATCTTAAATCTGTATATTGGTGGAATGGGATGATGAAAGATATAGCGGAATTTGTAGCTCAATGTCCCAACTGTGAGCAAGTGAAAATCGAGCACCAAAAGCCGGGCGGATTGTTGCAAGCCATAGAAATTCCAACTTGGAAATGGGAGGTAATTAACATAGACTTTATTATAGGCTTACCCCGTTCCCGACGTAAGTATGATTCTATATGGGTGATTGTAGATAGACTTACGAAGTCAGCTCATTTCTTACTGGTCAGAACTACATATGTAGCAGAAGATTATGCAAAGCTTTATGTTAAAGAGATAGTGCGGCTTCACGGTGTTCCAGTATCTATTATCTCTGATAGAGGGACTCAATTTACAGCAAATTTTTTGGAAATCTTTCCAAGAAGGTTTGGGACTCAGGTGAGCCTAAGCACGGCATTTCACCCACAGACGGATTGGCAAGCTGAACGTACCATTCAAACCCTTGAGGATATGCTACCGGCATATGTATTGGATTTTGGAGGTAGTTGGGAGGATGAGTTACCGCTTATTGAGTTTTATTATAATAATAGTTATCATTCTAGCATCCAAATGGCGTCGTATAAGGCTTTATATGGGCGGAAGTGCAGATCCCTAATTGGGTGGTTCGAGGTAGGAGAGACTAAATTGATAGGGCCAGACTTGGTCCAGCAAGCTATAGAGAAAGTTAAGCTCATACAAGATCGATTATTAATAGCTCAAAGTCGTCAAAAGTCCTATACGGACAATCATCGAAGGGACTTAGAGTTCCAAGTGAAAGATTGGGTATTCTTAAAGATGTTGCCGATGAAGGGCTGTTACACCTCGGAAAATTTCCCGTTGGTACGCAAGTAAACGAACTAGTGATGTGTGCGAGTGTATAATGTTTCATGAGAAATGTGCGTATATGGATGAGAATGATTAGAATGAAAAGTCGAGAAATGTGAAAAGTTGAAAGTTGGCAAAACTGCCCAGTGGCCGTAAAGTGCAAAATACATACCGTAAAATGGAATACGGTCCATAAACTGGCAGTCGTAAATTGGCATGCAGAAACTTCAACTTTCTGCCAGTCGAGTAAATGGTTAAAAATGACCTGGTGGATGGACCGTAAAGTGATTTACGGCCCGTAAACCATGGTCGTAAATCACCATGCATGCAGCCAAAGTTTCTGGTTCTGCTTAGGGTTAAAGACGACCACGAGGGACAGTCCGTAAACTGGAATACGGACCGTAAACCTCCATGGACGACCACTGTACACCTCAGTACAGATTTTCGATTCATTAAATATGAGGACCAAGACTTGTTTTATTTTTTTCTACATTACACCACTTCTCTCTAGAATCATCTCTCTACAGTTATTTCATAAGTTTTCAAGGATTATAAGTCACTAACAACATAAACAAGTTAATCAAGTGTAAGCAAGCCATTAAATACCATTCAAGTCAAGAAATACAAATGGAGAAAAACTAGGGTTTTGCTCAAAGTGAAGTATTATCAACCAAAGCTTGTCCCTACATCATCTAAGGTAAGATTCATGATATTTATATGTTGGTTAACATATTGGGGAGTTGAAATACTTGGATGGTAGAAGTATATACTAAAATGGTCAATGGAGGGTAAAATGAGGAATGTGGGTAATGTGAATGACTAATGGCTATTGTTATTATATTAATGAAGGTAGAAACTTGAGCATCGAAGGAGTACGCGCAAGTGTAGAATAGTTCGACGAAAAGGTATGTAAGGATAACCCTTCTTTCATAAGGCATGGTTCCTTGGCCAAACTCTTAAATCCTCTATATGAGTATGTTGTATTCACGTGATTGACACTCCAAGCTCATAAGCTCATGATCCTCGATACGTGCTACGATTGTACTACGCACCCCATTTGACGAGTAAACACAAGATAGAGATGTAGCGAAAATGATGATAATAATAATGATGCTAAAGGTGCCTACGGGCTATTATATTTACATGTGCCTATGAAGGGCTATAATGACACCCTGAGCTTATAACGCCGGGTAGGGTATATGTATATGAATATGTATAAAGTATGTATACGATTACGAAATGTGCGCACACATCTGCAGATGGTACGGATAACCCTGAAGCCTTTGTAGGGCCAGGTATGAGTAACCTTGAGCCTTGGTTGGCCAAGTATGTATGAAACACCGATCCTATGAGGTTGGGTATGCTATGTAAAGGATATGTATATGAAATGACTATGTATATAATATGAATATGAATGTGATAAGACTATGTATAAGAATACTAATAAGGACATGCATACGAATATGAGCACAAGTATGGTACGAGTACTATTATGGAATACGGATGATGACGTAGGTGTACTAATACGTATGAAAAACGGAAAGTCCTACGAAAGGCAGGTAAGTACTATGACGATGATATTATTGTCTCCCCTCCTATGCTATTTCATATGTTGTTCATTATGCTTGTATATTGATGTTGATCATGCTTTACATACTCAGTACATTCTTCGTACTGACGTCCTTTTGTTTGTGGACGCTGCGTCATGCCCGCAGTTGCTCAGGGAGACGGACTTGATCCATAGCTACCTATTCGGAGATTTCATAGAGAGCCCCATTTCCTTCGGAGCCATATCTTTTGGGTACTTATTCTTTTGTGTATATAATTATGGGCGTAGCGGGGTCCTGTCCCGCTCATGTGATATGTTATACTCTTCCTAGAGGCTCGTAGTCATGTGTATATGGTTAGACATGTCCGGCCTTGTCGGCCTATGTTTTGTATATCATTTCCCGACCACGTTGGCCCATGTATATTGATGTGGCATAGATGCCTATGGTTATATAAATGTACTGTTGTCCAATTGGGACTAGTTTACTAATGAATGGAAATGTATGTATAATTATGTGGCTCACCTAGATGTAAGTATAAGAGTAAGCTAAGAGGGTGCTCGGGTGGGCTAGCACCGGGTGCTCGTCGCGGCCCCGAGTCGGGTCGTGACAAGGGCGTAATGAGATTTAGCAAAAAGGGGAAGCTTAGTCCTCGGTATATTGGGCCTTATGAGATTGTGCGCAAAGTAGGCAAAGTGGCTTACCAATTAGATCTACCTCCTGAGTCGGAGTCAGTTCACCCAGTTTTTCATGTATCAATGCTTCTCAAGTGCATTGGAGATCCTTGTAGAATAGTACCAATACATGATGTTCAAGTTACAAACCAATTGTCTTATGAAGAAGTCCCCATTGCCATTTTAGATAGGCAAGTACGAAAGATCAGAACCAAAGAGGTAGCTTCGGTTAAAGTTTTATGGAAGAATAATAATAGAGAGGAAATAACTTAGGAAGCCGAAATAGACATGAAATTTCGGTACCCACATTTATTTTCACCCTCAGAGGAAACTCAGGCAGAGACGCCATTATCGTCAGGTATGTAATGCATTTCGTGATGTTTTCTTTGTCGTGTGTGGCCATGGTATTTCTCGTTGTTGTTGTAGCCATGTGAGGCGATGTATTTTGGGTTGTTGTGCAGGATTGTAGTGTCATATTATAGGGGAAACTCTGGCAAAATGTTTATAAAATCCCCGAGAACCTAACATTCGAGGACGAATGTTCTTAAGGGAGGAAGAATGTTACACCTCAAAAAAATTTCATGTCGTCATGAGATCGAGAGACTAATTCAGGGTGAGACGAATACGATGTTTCTATAAGTAACAAAGGTTATTTAACAATCCTAGTTAAGATTTCAAAGATGTTGGAAGTAAGAGAAGAAAGTTCCTTAAGAAGGGCAAAGTATACGTTGTGTTTTGGAAAGTTCCGTAAAGTACTGAGCTAATGTTGACTTAATGATATCTTAAACAAGAGTTGTAACTCTCCTTATATTGGTAATGAAGTGTTAAACAAGTGTCAAGAAGGTTCCATAAGGATTGAAGATCGAACGAAACGACGAAACCTTTTTAAGGAAGTGGAGTTATACGACCACTTATACGGTCCGTATAAGGGGTCCGTATAACCCCCAGCAGGAAGATGTTTTTCCTAATGGTGAACCACGGCCACTTATACGGACCGTACAATGTTATATGGACCGTATAAGTGTCCGTATAACACCCGACGGGCTGAGTTATTTTCAAGTCTATAAATGTGATCCCACTTCATTATTTTCATTTTAACACTTCTCCACTTGTCACGACCCAACTAGGGGCCGTGACGGGTACCCGGGGCTAACCACCGAGCACCGCTCATTCTACTACTCATCATACTCATTTAACGCCCTTTTATCACGTTCATATTCAAAGCATAAGAAAATCATATTTCATTTGGGAACATAAATACTTTTATATAAAATGGCCCCTCGGCTATCAAAACAATACATATACATATACATAATAGCAACTTCGTGAGATAATATAACCCACACTACGTATCTATGAGCCTCTACTGGAGTGCTAGACATAAGGACGGGACAAGACCCCGTCATGCCCAAAATATACATATGGACACAAAAGAATAATCATAAGCACCTCCGGAACAATGGAGTGCTCTTAAATTAGCTGACAGCTACTACGAGTCTGGATCAAGCTCACCTCCCTGTCTACCTGTGGGCATGAACACAGCGTCCAAAGAAAACGGACGTCAGTACGAACATTGTACTGAGTATGACAGGCATAAACAATAATGATACGTCAATGAAATAAAGGAAGCATCAATACGGAACATCTGTATCTGACTGTCAAATATAAAGAAAATGATGCATGCTGGCTTACTCATAATCATCATCATATCATATATGCATAAATATATAAGCTACCCGTCCATATCGGATCGGTGTGATAATCATTAGCATTAGCCTGCGTGCAGGCCTCCCGCGTCCGGGGTATCATCTCATGTCGCCCACTGGTGGTGTCTGCCCATGCCATCTGGCCTTGGTGTATACGCTGCCCGCCTTAGCAGTGACTGCCCGACCATATAGGCGCGGTGTTATCTCATTATAATAATATGCTCATCATAATACATGCTCATCATAATATGCTCATCATAGTATGCTCATCATAATACATGCATAAAGACTCAAGGACAACTATACTTTATCGGGGTGACGTAAGGTCGTAATCCCCCGATTTCATTATGGAGCATTCATTGACATTCTGCCTCACCTTGAAGGAATTAGCATATAAGGTGAGTGTATACCATAACGACATCAATGGGTTATAGATAGCACCATTAGCTGTATAGGATCATCATATCGTGGATTCTAGATTCTTTAGACTCAACTTATCATCATCGTTATCGTACTCGTAGTGTATCTCTTTTTTCATATGGATATTCATGAACAAGGGCTCTTAGTTGTCTTAAAGATAGGAAATTCGTGAAGAAGGAGGAAACTCATGCCATAAGATTCATGCCATTAGAAATAAAGGACTAGCCTCACATACCTTTCACGTTCAACTAATTTATCGTTTGCTTATTCTCCTTTGAAGCCCACGTTTCTACCTTCCAGAGAAATCGCATGAACATTAGCTAATCGATTACAAGGACGTTTTACTATTTCTAGGGAAAATTGGGCAGCATTTCCTCTGTTTCTACTACTTTTCCCATATTCTATATCAACTCCCAAACGTTCATACAACATTCACAATATCGCAAACAACAATCATCGTTCACCTACATTTCTCACAATTCACTATTTCCCTTCAATTTCTCCACAATTATGGTTACAACTCTCTATCACGTTTTCTCATATATAATACTTATTCCATGTTCTAAATGTCATTCACAACCTATTTACAATCACAACATTCCAATATTCATAATTCAATCCAAACTATTGTTCAATAATGACACTATTCATTCATTCATGACCTATTCTCTATGTCTTTCTAAAATTCAAGTGTCTTAGCCTTCCAATACCTTAAAAATCATGGAATGGCCATAAAAATCACCTTAGATGATGGATGAACAACCCTTGAGTGGATCTTCTCTTTTTGCACCAAAACCCTACTTCACTTCCCTTGAGATTTCTTGCTGTAGAAGAACTTTTGCTAGGTTTCACACACTTGTTTTCATGGATTTGGTGTAGTTGATCATTGATTTTCCCTTTAATACTTGTGGATGAATGATGGAGAAGGTTCTAGAGGTTTCTTGAAGTGTAGAGAAGTGAAATGAAATGAGAAAGGGTCCCTTATATTAAATGTTGAACCTGTCCCGACCAAGTTATACGGACCAACATACGGTCCGTACATTTTATACGGGCCATATGTGTGGCCGTATGTTTGGTCCAGTGGATGGTGTCCCTCTTGGCTAAATATATGGCCCAACATACGGCCATTATATTTTATACGGTTCGTATGTTGGGCCGTATAGTGCCCAGCTGTTCCGTTTTCGTTCTCGTCGACTCGTTTGATCTCCAATCCTTATGGAACCTTCTTGACACTTGTTTAACACCTCAATACCACTCTAAGGGACATTATCCCTCTTCTCCAGGGCATCATTAAATCGTCATTAACTCGTCTCTCATATTTCTTACCCGATAGGCAACGTATCCTTTGCTTTCCTTGTCAACTTTCTTCCTTTGCGTCATATGTCCTTATATCTCAATTAGGATCATCAAAGGCTATTTCCCACCTATCAAAACATCGTATACCTCGTGCTCTTTGCTAGCCTATTCACTATACGCTAACGGGGAATTTTCCAAGGTGTAACACCACTTCTCTCCAAGTCTCTAGAAACATTCCATACATTTCATAAACAAGAATCCAAAGGAGATCTAAGGCTCATATCATTAATCAAAGGGAATCAAGTATAAGGAAGCTCTTAGGGGTTACTAGAGTCAAGAAAACTTTATGGATTGAAGCTAGGGTTTTTCTTCAAGTGAAGTATTTCCATCCAAGGGTTATTCCGAATCAATCAAAGGTGAATTTTATGATCATTTCATGTAATTTGGACTATGGAGAGGTTGATAGACTTAGGTAGAGGAAAAAAGTAGAAAATGAAGTCTAAATGTAGCTTTTATGATGTTATGAGTAGTAATCTATATGTAGTCATGATTCTTCGTATGATATGGATATAACCATGTTATGGGAGGTAATAATGGTGATGAAAAAGCATTATATGAAAATGTGCTAAATAGGTATGAAGTCGCTAGTATGAGTTGCACATGGTGGTGGATATTGAAGGCTTAATGTAATGCGATTACTTGAAGTGGATATTATGAGTGTATTATGGAGGTTATCGTGGTTGTTGGGAGTTGTTTTGTAATAGGGTGGAAGTTGACGAAATAGGGGAAATGCTGCCCAATTTTCATTAGACTATGAATTATTATAGTCTGAATTAAATAGTATCATTAAGGTTTAACCATGGTATAAATCCTTCTAAATGTAGATTATTCAAGCTTCAACGGTGAACGTTAGATAGTTTAGAAGACAAAGAGGTTGCTAAGGCTAACCCTTCTTTCAATAAGGCATGGTTCCTTGGTTATATATATGTACCTTTATGAGTTCTATAATGTCCTCCAAACGATTCTATCTCCAAAGCTACTAAAGCTCATGATCCTCATACTTTCATGATTCCATTGCATCCTTTATATGATAGTTGATCCTCCAAGGATAGACGTAACAAAAAAAACGATAATGGCAGTGACGTTGATAATACTTATGGACCCTTATGTATACATGTTTAAGTATGTACGACTATCACGTGACACCGACCTTATATAGCCGGGTATGATACCTATCGCGCGCACACTACTGCATATGGGTACGGATACCACTGAGCCTTGGTAGGGCCAGGTATGTATGATCACCGAGCCTTGTCATAGCCGAGTATGCGAAACACCGAACATTCATGGTCAGGTATGGTATGGATACGAATATGAATACGAACATGAATGTATATGTATGTATGTACACACGAGCACGCTTTAGAAATGGAAGGTCCCTATGATAGACAAGTAAGTAAGTAATGATGATGATGGCTTTATTATCTCCCAATCCTCCCATCTTATGCTGTTTCTTATGCTGTCTCTTATGTTCCTATTATGATGTTGATTATGCTTTACATACTCAGTACAATATTCGTACTGACGTCCTTTTGTTTGTGGACGCTGCGTCATGCCCACAGGTGGCCAGGGAGACAGGCTTGATCCATAGCTTTTCTTATTCAGGGACTACTTAGGGGAGCTCCATTTTATCCGGAGCTACAACTTTTGGTATTATTCTTTTGTATACATACATAGGCACAGCGGGGTCCTGTCCCGCCTATATGATGTTACCTACTCTTCTTAGAGGCACGTAGACAGTTGTATATGGTTAGTTATCTTGAAGCGTTGTCGGCTTATAGTTTGTATATCATTTTGATAGCCTCGTCGGCTTAGGTATATTGATGTGGGCATAGTTGTTAATGATGGTATAAATGTGTTGTTGCCCAATGAGTTCAGCATTATTGATGTATACCATTCATGAGTAAGCTATGTGGTCCACCTAGATGTGAGTATGAATGTACGATAAGAGGTACTCGTGTGGGGTAGCGCCGGGTGCCCGTCATGGCCCTCGGGTCGAGTCGTGACAGTTAAGGCTCGTCCCTTTCTTTCAAAGGCATGATTCCTATGTTATGATTCTATAAATGTTTCCATAACCTCTTTGTTTTCAAAAGCTAGAAGTTCATGACTCTTAAAGCTTCGTATGATGTTAAATGAAAAATGTTCTGTGATGATTGTGACGATGATGATGATTCTCTTCTACAAAATCCAAAGCTATGATTTGAGAGCATTATGAGATTATTGAGCCATTCCATGAATCCTTTGATCTTACTTATTGTTGATGGTCTCGCCTCATGTCATTCGTTCCTTCGAGGTGAGATATAGCGAAGATAATGATTCTATTCTCAGTGCTATCTAAGTTCGCGATTCTTGAGACTCCCATGACATTGTCGATTTCATCTTATGAGGGTTGATCCTTCAAGGAATGGTATAGTGTTAATAATAATGCTAATGATGATGTTGACTTCATTTATGTATTTTTATTTGTATATATGTATGTATGCAATGCATCCCACTGATTAGCTAGGGATAATACCGTGCTTTCATGGTCGGGCATGATAACACCGCGCCTATATAGCCGGGCAAGATAATACTGTGCTTTCATGGCCGGGCAAGATAACACTGCGCCTACATGGCCGGGCAAGATAATACTGTCCTTTTATGGCCGAGCAAGATGCTATATATTTTACCGAGTCCCGTAACGGGTCGGGTACGCTATATATTTTACCGAGTCCCATAATGGGCCGGGAACGCTATATGTTTTACCGAGTCCCATAATGGGCTAGGTACGCTATATATTTTACCGACTCCCATAATGTGCCGGGTACGCTATTTATTTTATCGAGTCTCATAATGGGTCGGGTACGCTATATATTTCACTGAGTCCCATAATGGGCCGGGTATGGTATATATGTATATGACTTCATTCACCGTGTCCCATATGGGCTGGGTACGGTATATTATATATATGCATGACTCTCATGTCATAAGGCACATATGCATTCGTATCCTTGATTATCATACTTGCCTCCTGTCATCTTTACTCAGTTATAATCTTCTTTATTGTACTTCCTGCTTTACATACTCAGTACATTTTTCGTACTCACCCCCTTTCGTCGGGGGTTGCGTTTCATGCCCGCAGGTACAGATACTCAGTTTGGTAATGCTTCAGCTTAGGACTGTTACTCAGAAGCTTGGAGAGCTCCATTATTCTGGAGCTTGAGTCATTTTGGTACAGATCCTTTTGAGGTCTGTAGTCATATGTGGGTTATGCATATGGTTTGGTCAGCTATACAGATGTAGATCGTTTTGGATATTCCCGCGTACAGTGGCAGCCTTGTCGACTTGCATATTTTGTTATGTATGGTTAACTGTGACTCCTCCGGAGATAGGTTCATTCTGATATTTGGCATTATGAGTCTACAACATGCTTTTATAGATTTCCACATTGTCCTTAGTATAAGTCTGACTATATCTAATAGGTTCGTATACGAGTGTCCTAATCGGGCACTAGTCATAACCCATCAGTTTGGGTCGTGACAAGTATACTTGTATGTATTTATGATGTTGTTTAAAAATTAAAGTTAGCATGCATGATATCTACCTTAACAGGCAATCAGATATACAGGTTATCTCTTTACCTCATGTTATGTTTAATTACTCGTGTTGTTTTATTATTCATGCCTTGTATACTCAGTAAATTGTTAATACCGATGTCCTTTCTTGTGGATGCTGCGGTCATGCCCGCAGGATCAGGTAGCCGGCCAGATGATCCAGACCAGTAGGATCTCTCCTCAACCACAGTCAGTGCGCTCCATTGGTTCAGAGCTGCAGCCCTTTTGGTATGCTATCTTGATATGTAGATATGTGGGTATGACATGGCCTTGTCCTGTCTTTTCTACAGTTTATATTCCATAGATGTTTGTAGACAGTGGTATATAGTGGGAATGTCATGTAGCTTTGTGGTCTCTTATATTATGTACAGTACATATAGTGGCCATGTCAGAATGCGTTGTCGTCCTTTGTACGTATGCCTATACATATGTCCATTTGTATAATTGATGAGTTTTCTAGCTAGAGTTTATTGCATAAATTTTTCAACAGATGCAATCATTCAGATACAAGTTAGAAATGGGCCACCAGGTTATTCAGCATATGGCAAGTACGAGTTTAGGGGTGCTTGGTCAATAGTGGTTGGGCACTCATCACGGCCCATTGGTTTGGGTCGTGAAAGTTTATAGATTAGATTCTGGTCTATCCTTGATCAGAAGCAGAGCATGTAGATAATTTGCATGTTGTACTTAGAGTTCTTTAGGATCAGAAGTTGTATGCGAAGTTCTCTAAATGTGAGTTATGGCTGAACTCTGTGGCTTTCTTTGGGCATATTTTATCAGACGAGGGCATCAGAGTTGATACTCAGAATATAGATGCTGTAAAGACTTGGCATAGATCCACGACACCGACAGAGGTTCGTAACTTTCTGGGTTTGGCAGGATATTTCATGATATTTTTAGAGGGCTTCTCTTCTCTTTCAGCACCCCTAATGAAGATGACTCAGAAGGCAGCTAAGTTCTAGTGGAAAGAAGCTTGTGACTGGAGTTTTCAGGAGATGAAGGACGGGCTGACTTCAGCACCAGTTCTGACACTTCCAGAGGGATCTGAGGGCTACGCTGTTTATTGTGACACTTTGATCGTCGCATTGGGTTGTTTATTAATGAAACATAGTAAGGTGATTGCTTATGCTTCCAGGAAGCACGAGAAGAATTACCCAAACCAGGACATGCAGTTAGCGGCAGCGATTCATGCACTTAAGATCTGGAGACATTACTTATATGGTGTTCATGTTGATATTTATACAGACATAAGAGTCTCCAATATATCTTCAAGCAGAAGGAGTTGAATTTGTGGCAGAGGCAGTGGTTAGATTTGCTGAAAGATTATGCTATTGATATTCTATACCATCCAGGAAAGGCAAATATAGTGGCTGATGCCCTTAGCCGCAGATCTATGGGTAGTTTGTCGTATTTGCTGGCTGAGAAGAGGAAGTTGCCTTATGAGCTTCATCAGTTTGCCAGTTTGGGAGTTAGATTGATAGACTCAGGAGATACATGAGTTACTATCCAGGATAGAGTGACATCATTGTTATATCCTGTATTTTATACGTTCGGATATTCCAAGGTAGTCGTGATGAAGTTGAGGGAATGACCATTTCCCAAATGTACTTCAATGTACAAGTGGATTATAAATATTATTTACAACATTAGTATCATGGAAATAACGTGGATGGTTAGGGACGAAACGGTAATTTCACAAGGTGTTCATGAAGGTTCTTGAAAGGCCATAGTGGTGGTGTACCCTATGTGGACTAAGACTTACATAAGTGTCTTCTTTATTCATTTTTGAGAAAACTCAAGAAAATGGGAGAAAATTTTAGAAAAGAAAGAAAGGATGGCTAAGTGTGAATTACAAAAATTATATGGGCCAAAGCTTGCATGGAAAGACATTAGTCTTCCTTATTTACACTTAAGGAAATTCAAGAAAAAGGAGGAATTTTCTAGAAAAGAATGGAAGGGGTCATGTAGTCATATTTTTGTGTTGAGGGACTTATTCATAAATATGGAAAAAAATGGGTGGAAGACTTGTATAAAGTTATTCCAATATTCATTATTTCTCTAGAAATTTCAAGAGAGTGAAGAACAAAAAGAAGAGGAGAAAAACAAGAAGGCATTTCGGCCAAGAGGAAAATAATTCCAAGAAAATTTCAAAAAATTTCTTCAAAATCATTTCCTACCAATTAGAGGGTCCTTAACAAGGTGGAGTTGTTGTTGGAGCAAGAAAAGCTTATATTTTTTCAAGCTACAAAATATAGCCAAGTGAAGAGTTGAAGCAAGAAGGTAAGAATTCATCCTTTTCTTATGTGTTATGGATGTTGTGCATGTTGTAGTGTGTAAAATGAGTGAAATTTATGGAGAATAAGAATGTAAGGGTGTGGCCGTGTGTACCTAGGTAGATGTAGGAAATTATGTTTAATTATTGTGTCTAGCATTGGGTTGTTGTTGTATCGTGGATACTATGTTGTTAAGGAATGCATAATAATTTTGTGAAGTTGTAGAAGTTGGAGACTTGTGATTGAGGTATTTAAATTGAATATTATGTTCTTGTATGTATGGAGGATAGTGTTGTTAGTATGGTATTGTTGGCATATGAATTATAATGTTCTTATTGGAGTTGGAAAGTTTTTGGAAGAAGAAGTAAATTGATTGAATATGGAAATTGTTAGTATTGTTGTTGGCATTGTTGTTGAATTATGTTAATAGTTTGGCCGGGTTTGAATTCCCGGATTGTGTTTGATGAGAATTTGACTAAATTGAATGTCGAGGATGGTATATTTACAGAGGAAATGCTGCCGAAATTTCGGTAGCCAAGTATTACCTTAAGATTTCAACTCTAAGTATACTAATGAGAGTTTTGGTAAAAACGACCAATTTGCAGATTTTGACGAAATTGTGACGTGAATTTGGAATAGCAAAAGGAGCGGAAGGAGGTATGTAAGGCTTCACCCTTCTTTCTATGGCATGTCTTAGTTGTAATAAGTTGGGTACGAGCCTCGGGGACAACTCGGTTCCCCGGAATCCGCACCTAAAGTTTTTCACTTTTTGTTCAATAGAATTGAACTAGAAAGTGTACCAATTGTTGGAAAAACCTCCTACACCCTTAGAACTTGTATAAATGGGACCCGATTACCCTAAGACCCTCACAAGTGACGCTATGACACGTAACATACGCAAATCGTATACGCTACCTCATCCGGCCCGAGGTGGGCCCGTTACTCTCGAATTTTCCTATAGTCGTGGTTGACTTACTTGAAATAAATCCAAAGGGGACTTTTGATCCCAATCTCGTTACCGAATGATAAGTACTGTGACTACTCTAACGAGAATGTTTCTATGAGGATAATGATAATTACAATGTTAGACAAAAGAATGTACATTTGATAAGTACGACTGGGACGACTCTATGACTAAGATGACTAAGCTAAGTATCTTACGTAAACATGAAAGTGATACACTAATTTTTGAATCGTATTTATATTTCCTAGCTATATCTTTATTTTCTCTGATTCCAAAGCCTATGACGGTCGTCTATGATGCCCACGATTTTATTCTACGGTTACTGTAATACTATTCTCCGTTGATAGTCTCGCCTTAAAATACTTGTTCCTTCAAGGTGAGACAAAGCTATCACTAGCATTCCATAACGTAATCGGAGGTCACCGACCTTACGTCACTCCGATGGATACATGATTTTCCTTGGCGCTTGTGTGCTTATATGATATATGTATATAAAACAGGTATATGTGTATGGATATGTATATATAAATAAGATAAGTAATTTTATATGAGACGTGTATATGTATAAAATATAAGCAAATGTATATGTATATGTGTATAGGGAAAGGGGAAGGGCCACTGTTATATCACCACCTGATTCAGCTGGATTCCATCCTGGACGCGGGATGCCCGGACGCGGGATATGGGAGAGCCGTACGCGGCGTCTATATATTTATATAATGTATGATACATATATATGATGTAATGTGTTGGGACACCGTTGGGGAGGGGGTTGGGAGAGCCGATATATTCGGCGTCTGTAAATGTGAATAAAAGATACTGTTTACTGAATTGTACCGTTTTCTGTATACAAGAATAAGGGACACCGTGGGAGTGGAGCCGATTGTATTCGGCGTCTGTAAATGTGAGCAAAAGGTACCGTTACTGAAATGAACTGTTTTCTGTACACGAGAATAAGTAATATATAAATGTTAATTCCTATGCTTATGAAAAGAAACGTTTCAAAGATGAAAGGGCAAGCCTACATGACAGCCGGCCTAAAAAGGGGCCTTCCTATGCACAGGTTGCTTTCTCGCTTCGTTATATGCCCTGTGACTCCATGATATTATTAATCGTACTCTATGTTACTGCTTGTATTATTTTCTATGCCTTACATACTCGGTACACTATTCGTACTGACGTCCCTTCTTGTGGACGCTGCGTTTCATGCCGCGCAGGTCAGCAGACAGGTGGACTTGATCCTTAGGAGCTCTGCCAGCAGTACTCTACAGCGCTCCAGTGGTTCCGGAGCCTTATTTCAGTGGTACTATTTTGTGTATATAAAATATCGGGCACGATAGTACTCGGCCCTTTTCTATGTATAAGTGTACTATGTCTAGAGGCTCGTAGGCAATTATGTACAGTCGGTCAAACATAGTTAGATATATGGTGTTTTGGCATGTTAATGTTGTCGTATAAAGTGCTAACGAAGTTTATTAGCCTATGTTCAGAATGACGCTGCTAATGTTAATGTTCAAAAAAAAAATATGGCTCTGTTTACACGGCTTGTTATGAGGTAAGGGTAATATGATAGATAAGGAGTGATCGGTACAAGTATCGGGTACTCGTCACGGCCCCTAGTCGGGTCGTGACAAAAGTGGTATCAGAGCAGTTCGGTCCTAGGGGTTTGTCTACGAGCCGTGTCCAGTAGAGTCTTGTTTATGAGTGTGTAGCGCGCCACGCTTATAAACAGGAGGCTACTGGGCATTTAGGAAATGTGACCTTCTTTGCATTCTGAAATCGTGCGATAGAGCTAAGTTGCCAGGCTTCCATATTCGTTTTCTTAAACCTATGTTATGGTTTCAGTAATGCCGCCGAAGAGAAAGGCTACGATGGCCGAGAAAGCCAAGAGGGTGGCGGCCAGCAGAGTTGAACGGGAGCTAGAAGAAGAAGAATCTCATCATGAGGCTCCCCCTCAGACTTTTCCTGCCCCCCCCCCCCCCCCCGGCACCAGCAGAGCAGGAAAGAGTTCCAGTTCCAGCCCCCGCACCCCCAGTCCCACCGCCAGTAGCTCCGGGCCAGCAGATGGCAGAGGCCATCCAGTTATTGACCCAGTTAGTTGCCGCACAGGCTCAGCGGCAAGATGTAGACCTGGGAGATAGGGCGGTAAGTGCAAGAGCCCGTGACTTTATTACCCTGAAGCCACCAGAGGAAGACCCACAGAGTTTTATAGATGAGATGCTGAGGACTCTGAGAATTATACATGCTTCGGATACGGAGTCCGTAGAGTTGGCTTCATACAGGCTGCGGGACGTGGCAGTCCTATGGTATAATAGCTGGGTATCTTCGAGGGGAGCAAATGCACCCCCTCCGGTTTGGCAGGAATTTACTGAGGCATTTCTGCGACATTTTCTACCACCGGAGGTTCGACGGGCTCGAGCCGATATGTTCTTGAACCTTCGACAGGGAAATATGAGCGTACGTGAGTACAGTCTTCATTTTAACTCGTTAGCCAGGTACGCCCCAACCATGATAGCTAATATGGGGGATCATGTGCACCGATTTGTGAGTGGGCTGGGGCCACATTTAGTCAAGGAGTGCTTGACGGCTTCACTCCAGGATGAGACGACTATTACTCGTATTCAGGCCCACGCCCAAAACCTGGAGGAACAGTATCAGTCACGAAGAGAGGAGCGTTATTCAGATAAGGGTTCCAGAAAAAAAGGCAGATTTTCCGGGACTAGAAGTGAGTATAGAGGGGGGCAGGCACAGGGGCAACCTAGGTATTCAGGCCAATCAGTGGCCAGTGCGCCACCTCCATTTGCAGATAGGGGATTTGATCATCCTACCTATTCAGGACCAGGTCAGAGTGCCAAGGCTTCAGGATCCCAGTACAGAGCTGATTTTAGCAGGACGGGGCTGCCCCCACCACGATGTGCTCGGTGTGGCAAGCCACACTCTGGGCAGTGCTACCTAGACACCGGTGGTTGTTTTTCCTGTGGTCAAACTGACCATTTTGTACGTGATTGCCCACTAAAGGATGAAGGAGGCCGAACTCAGCCAGCTGGATCAGCAATCGGTTCATCATCGACCGTGCGCCCTCGTGGACAGACTTCCCGGGCTCCAGCGGGCCGCGGCCGAGGTAAAGGAGGGGCACCTAGTTCAGCCGGTCCTCCGCACCGCCTATATGCACTGACAGGACGACAGGACCCTGAACCTTCCGCAGACGCGGCCACAGGTACTTTTTCAGTATTTTCTATGATAACCGTGTGTTAATCAATTCGGATTTTATTTTACTCTATACTGTCCTCTGTATTACTGAACATACTAAGAGTTTGGAAATTTGGACGAAAAGTGGCTATACGCATAGGTAAAAAGGCGAATACTGGAGATTGCGGAGAGGTTAGAACTGTAAATAAAAGAAAAGACGTGTTACGCGGACGTTTCGAAACCTGCTAAAACCCCAACGCGTCCCATATTATGCGACATAAGTAGTACGGGGAAGTGGAGGTAGAAGTACTAACACCGAGACACTGAAATGCATTAAAATTTCAAGGTTAAGCGTGCTCAGGTGGGAGTAATTACATGATGGGTGTCCCCCTGGGAAATATGCTGAAAATCTCATAAAGGCGGAAACAAGAGACGAGTGTAAGAGTAGGCAGCCCAAGGTAAATTGGGGTACGGAAAGTGGTTAGAAACCCCATACGAGTTATATAGGCCGAGACGGACTAAACTAACAGAAAAAGGGAAGTCATGACGACAGAAAGCTTTGGGAATGACGGGGAAAAGTACAGGTGTCACAGGGAGAGACCAATATTAAGTCCACACTAGCTAAGGCAAGGAATCCCTAATATGGCGGCATACGGGAACATGTCTAGTGAGGGGATAGACGCGGCGGATGCCACGAAAAAGGGATTATAACCGTGAAGGTCGCAAGAGGCAACCTAAGCTCCCAAGATGAATATGCTAAGTGACATGAGGCATCTACAGAGGAGACCTCCCCGAAATAATATACTACGCTATGAGGCCAGTTCAACATTCGAGGACGAATGTTCTAAAGGGGGGAGGATGTTATATCCTGTATTTTATACGTTCGGATATTCCAAGGTAGTCGTGACGAAGTTGAGGGAATGACCATTTCCCAAATGTACTTCAATGTACAAGTGGATTATAAATATTATTTACAACATTAGTATCATGGAAATAACGTGGATGGTTAGGGACGAAACGGTAATTTCACAAGGTGTTCATGAAGGTTCTTGAAAGGCCATAGTGGTGGTGTACCCTATGTGGACTAAGACTTACATAAGTGTCTTCTTTATTCATTTTTGAGAAAACTCAAGAAAATGGGAGAAAATTTTAGAAAAGAAAGAAAGGAGGGCTAAGTGTGAATTACAAAAATTATATGGGCCAAAGCTTGCATGGAAAGACATTAGTCTTCCTTATTTACACTTAAGGAAATTCAAGAAAAAGGAGGAATTTTCTAGAAAAGAATGGAAGGGGTCATGTAGTCATATTTTTGTGTTGAGGGACTTATTCATAAATATGGAACAAAATGGGTGGAAGACTTGTATAAAGTTATTCCAATATTCATTATTTCTCTAGAAATTTCAAGAGAGTGAAGAACAAAAAGAAGAGGAGAAAAACAAGAAGGCATTTCGGCCAAGAGGAAAAAAATTCCAAGAAAATTTCAACAAATTTCTTCAAAATCATTTCCTACCAATTAGAGGGTCCTTAACAAGGTGGAGTTGTTGTTGGAGCAAGAAAAGCTTATATTCTTTCAAGCTACAAAATATAGCCAAGTGAAGAGTTGAAGCAAGAAGGTAAGAATTCATCCTTTTCTTATGTGTTATGGATGTTGTGCATGTTGTAGTGTGTAAAATGAGTTAAATTTATGGAGAATAAGAATGTAAGGGTGTGGCCGTGTGTACCTAGGTAGATGTAGGAAATTATGTTTAATTATTGTGTCTAGCATTGGGTTGTTGTTGTATCGTGGATACTATGTTGTTAAGGAATGCATAATAATTTTGTGAAGTTGTAGAAGTTGGAGACTTGTGATTGAGGTATTTAAATTGAATATTATGTTCTTGTATGTATGGAGGATAATGTTGTTAGTATGGTATTGTTGGCATATGAATTATAATGTTCTTATTGGAGTTGGAAAGTTTTTGGAAGAAGAAGTAAATTGATTGAATATGGAAATTGTTAGTATTGTTGTTGGCATTGTTGTTGAATTATGTTAATAGTTTGGCCGGGTTTGAATTCCCGGATTGTGTTTGATGAGAATTTGACTAAATCGAATGTCGAGGATGGTATATTTACAGAGGAAATGCTGCCGAAATTTCGGTAGCCAAGTATTACCTTAAGATTTCAACTCTAAGTATACTAATGAGAGTTTTGGTAAAAACGACCAATTTGCAGATTTTGACGAAATTGTGACGTGAATTTGGAATAGCAAAAGGAGCGGAAGGAGGTATGTAAGGCTTCACCCTTCTTTCTATGGCATGTCTTAGTTGTAATAAGTTGGGTACGAGCCTCGGGGACAACTCGGTTCCCCGGAATCCGCACCTAAAGTTTTTCACTTTTTGTTCAATAGAATTGAACTAGAAAGTGTGCCAATTGTTGGAAAAACCTCCTACACCCTTAGAACTTGTATAAATGGGACCCGATTACCCTAAGACCCTCACAAGTGACGCTATGACACGTAACATACGCAAATCGTATACGCTACCTCATCCGGCCCGAGGTGGGCCCGTTACTCTCGAATTTTCCTATAGTCGTGGTTGACTTACTTGAAGTAAATCCAAAGGGGACTTTTGATCCCAATCTCGTTACCGAATGATAAGTACTGTGACTACTCTAACGAGAATGTTTCTATGAGGATAATGATAATTACAATGTTAGACAAAAGAATGTACCTTTGATAAGTACGACCGGGACGACTCTATGACTAAGATGACTAAGCTAAGTATCTTACGTAAACATGAAAGTGATACACTAATTTTTGAATCGTATTTATATTTCCTAGCTATATCTTTATTTCTCTGATTCCAAAGCCTATGACGGTCGTCTATGATGCCCACGATTTCATTCTACGGTTACTGTAATACTATTCTCCGTTGATAGTCTCGCCTTAAAATACTTGTTCCTTCAAGGTGAGACAAAGCTATCACTAGCATTCCATAACGTAATCGGAGGTCACCGACCTTACGTCACTCCGATGGATACATGATTTTCCTTGGCGCTTGTGTGCTTATATGATATATGTATATAAAACAGGTATATGTGTATGGATATGTATATATAAATAAGATAAGTAATTGTATATGAGACGTGTATATATATAAAATATAAGCAAATGTATATGTATATGTGTATAGGGAAAGGGGAAGGGCCACTGTTATATCACCACCTGATTCAGCTGGATTCCATCCTGGACGCGGGATGCCTGGACGCGGGATATGGGAGAGCCGTACGCGGCGTCTGTATATTTATATAATGTATGATACATATATATGATGTAATGTGTTGGGACACCGTTGGGGAGGGGGTTGGGAGAGCCGATATATTCGGCGTCTGTAATGTGAATAAAAGATATTGTTTACTGAATTGTACCATTTTCTGTATACAAGAATAAGGGACACCGTGGGAGTGGAGCCGATTGTATTTGGCGTCTGTAAATGTGAGCAAAAGGTACCGTTACTGAAATGTACTGTTTTCTGTACACGAGAATAAGTAATATATAAATGTTAATTCCTATGCTTATGAAAAGAAACGTTTCAAAGATGAAAGGGCAAGCCTACATGACAGCCGGCCTAAAAAGGGGCCTTCCTATGCGCAGGTTGCTTTCTCGCTTCGTTATATGCCCTGTGACTCCATGATATTATTAATCGTACTCTATGTTACTGCTTGTATTATTTTCTATGCCTTACATACTCGGTACACTATTCGTACTGACGTCCCTTCTTGTGGACGCTGCGTTTCATGCCGCGCAGGTCAGCAGACAGGTGGACTTGATCCTTAGGAGCTCTGCCAGCAGTACTCTACAGCGCTCCAGTGGTTCCGGAGCCTTATTTCAGTGGTACTATTTTGTGTATATATAATCTCGGGCACGATAGTACTCGGCCCTTTTCTAT
The DNA here is from genome assembly GCF_019175385.1 of Lycium barbarum. Lineage (NCBI taxonomy): Eukaryota > Viridiplantae > Streptophyta > Magnoliopsida > Solanales > Solanaceae > Lycium > Lycium barbarum. The sequence continues at coordinate 61,057,362 of NC_083343.1, read as the reverse complement.
GTATAAGTGTACTATGTCTAGAGGCTCGTAGGCAGTTATGTACAGTCGGTCAAGCATAGTTAGATATATGGTGTTTTGGCATGTTAATGTTGTCGTATAAAGTGCTAACGAAGTTTATTAGCCTATGTTCAGAATGACGCTGCTAATGTTAATGTTCAAAAAAAAAATATGGCTCTGTTTACACGGCTTGTTAAGAGGTAAGGGTAATATGATAGATAAGGAGTGCTCGGTACAAGTATCGGGTACTCGTCACGGCCCCTAGTCGGGTCGTGACAATCATCCCTAGTAGTCGAGGTGAATGAGCGTCAGTATGAGGACCCTTTATTGACCCATTATAGGGATACAGCTCTGCAGAAAATGATGTCACCATTCGAGATCACAGGAGACGCAGTCCTCAGGTTTCAAGGTAGGTTTTGTGTTCCTAATGTTGTAGGGTTACGCCAGCAGATTATGGCAAAGGCTCATTATTCCCGCTGTTCTATTCATCTTGGTTCATCGTACAGTGCCCAAATTGTTAGTAAGTAAAGGTAGAGCACCAGAAGCTTGGTGGATTATTGCAGGATATAGACATCCTGACTTGGAAATGGGAAGCAATCAACATGGATTTCATTATGGGGTTTACCCCGATCTCAGCGTAAGTTTGACTCTATTTCGATGATTGTTGATAGGCTTATGAAGTCAGCCCATTTTCTGCTAGTTAGGACCACTTATACTACAGAGGATTATGCGAGGTTATGCATTAGATAGATAGTATGCCTCCATGGTATCCCAGTATCTATTATCTGAGACAGAGGCGCGCAGTTCACAACTAACTTTTAGAAGTCTTTTCAGAAGGGATTGGGGACGCAAGTGAACCTTCGTAAAACTTTTCACCCTCGGACAAACGGAAGTCAGGCGCACTATTTAGAAGTTCGAGGATATGTTACGAGCATGTGTATTGGACTTTAGAGGCAGATGGGATGACCATTTGCCGCTTATTGAGTTCGCGTATAATGACAGTTATCATTCCAACATTCAGCTTGCCCAGTATGAGGCCATTTATAGACAGAAGTATAGATATCCTATCGGATGGTTCGAGGTTACTGAATCTATGCTATTAGGACCTGACTTGGTCCATCAGGCAGTAGAGAAAGCTAAGCTCATTTAGGAAAGACTATTAGCAGCTCAGAGTCATTAGAAGTCATATGCAGATAATCGACGGCGTGACTTAGAGTTCCAGATAGATGACTGTGTGTTCTTGAAGGTGTCGCCAATGAAGGACGTCATGAGATTTGTTAAGAAGGGCAAGTTCAGCCCTAGATACAACAACCCTTATAGGATTGTGTGTAGAGTAGGCTAGGCAGCTTATGAGTTAGCCTTACCTTCAGTCTTAGAGTCTGTACTTCCGTACTTGCATGTATCCATTCTCCGTAAGTATATCGAAGATCCTTCCAGATTCAGACTAGTAGATGACCTCCAGATTGCAAAGCAGTTATCATATGAGGAAGTTCCTGTTGCCACTCCAGACCGCTAGGTTCGTAGGTTACAGACCAAAGATGTAGCCTCCGTAAAAGTACTTTGGAGGAATAACAACATTAGGGAGATGACTTGGGAAGCTGTGGAAGATATGAAATCTAGATAGTCCTATCTATTTCTGATCTCAGAGCACGTTCAGGCTACGACACCATAATCTTCAGGTGAGTACTATGTTGCCAGTTACTTTCATTGGTCGTGTGAGGCTATTATTATTCTGATTGGGCATTGTGTTGTGTTGTTGGGTTGTGTGGTAGGTTGGTAGTAGTACAATTACAGAGGAGACTCTGCGAAAATTTATATAGACTTCTGAGAATTTAACATTCGTGGACGAATGTTTCTATGGGGAGAAGGATACTACACCTCGTACTTTCATACGTTAAGTTTCATCGTGAGCTGGTCGTCATAGACTTGGAGATCAGGATTATCTTCAAGGTTATATGAGATTAGACATATCCATCTTTAGTATAGGAGAGTTTAAGTTCATGTTTAGTATGTGTTGGAATATTAGAGGTTAAACGAATCGATGAGAATGCGGTTCGATGAAAGTTGAGTTTTGAAGGGTGCTATACGAACCGTATATCTTAGATACCCGCACTGTATAATTGAAAAATGGGGGGTGAGTTTCTGTGACTGATTTACGGTCCATTTATACGGATCATATATTGATTTACGGTCCGTATATTAGACCGTATATGTTATATCCCGTGTTTTGCATATTAAGAAAATTTGAAATAATTGTGACTAGTAAGAGACAAGGCAATATTTTGATTCTATTTAATACATATGTTGTTCATGAGAAATATTGATGCGAAAATATTGAAGAAGGCTAAGGGAAAAATTGGAATTTCGGAAATTAGTTTCGTGAATTACAAAATATGAACCAAAGTAATTGGGCTAGGGAAAAGTCAAAAAAATAATAATAATAAAGGCCCAATGTGGGGGTGTGGCCGGCCATAGTGGCCATGGCCCAAGCCCATGGGAAATAATTAATCCAAGTCATAAATAGATGAAAAGGGACCACAAATTATTCATTGTTCAAGAAGATTCAAGAAAATTAAAGATGAAGAAAAACCAAAGGGCCTATTCGGCCATGATGATGGAGGAAGAATTCTTGGGAAAATTGTTCAAAATTTGTTTTCCTACTAATTGGAAGGTCCTTAGCATGGTGAAGTAATTATTGGAGCAAGAAAAATTGGCATTCTAGCAAGTTGTAGACTCTAGCCAAAGAAGGAAGCTAAGGGAGAAAAGGTAAGAATCAATCCTCTTTTTATATGTTGTAGATGGTTGTGTATGTTGTAGTATGTAGAAATGAGTGAAATTTATGAAAATATGGATGTATTGTGTGGTGACCGTGTGTGTATATGGTGTGTAGGAACAATGGTTCAATTATTTTATTTAGTGTTTTAGTTGTTGTTGTTGAGGATTCCATGTTGGTAATGAAAAGTTGATGATTCTAATCTAAGTTGTAATTGTTGGAAAATTGTTTTAGAAGTTAAGGTGAATTGGATGTAGTGTTCTTGTACTTATGGAAAATAATGTTGTTAGTGTATGAATTGTTGGTAAAGTTCATGAAATTGAAGAAAGAAAATGTGTTGTTATTGTTCTTGTCCCCTTTGGAAGGTTTTGGATGGCATAGCATATGGGTCGGATTATTTGAATATTGTACGGATTGTTTGAAGTATGTTTAAATATTGATTGAATGGTTGTGGATTTGAACTTGAATGTGTAAGCCATTATGAATTGAACAAGGATGGAAAGTCGTCAAAGTTGTAGAAGGAAGTTGTTAATGTTAGAATGCATTTTGAATTGATTGTGGATATTGTGAAGATGATTGTTGGTATTGTTGTTGATATTTTGGCTGAGTTAAATTCTCGGATTTGTTGTTGTATTTTTGGCCGAGTTGAATTCTCAAGGATGTTGTATTTACAGGGGAAATGCTGCCGAAATTTCTGTAGAAAAAGTGTTGGTTTAGAATTGGATTCTAAGTGTTTATGGCTAATGATTGGCATACATGAATATTGTTGTAGATTTTGCGAGGCGAAAGACTTAAGTTCGGGTAAGTGTAGAAAGCGGGCAAGGTATGTAAGGCTCTCCTTTCTTTCTTTTGGCATGATCTTGATAGAATGAATAAATGACGTATACGTATGATTGCAAATAAAATCCTATTCTTAGAGCCGCTAGGATGGCTAATGTCTTTGATTTCCACGAACTGTTTCGTATGATTTGATGTATAACCATAATGTCCGAAGTTTGTTGGATATGTTCCCGAGTCTGTTTACGATTCTCACGTACTTCTGGGTATGAGCATGCTTAATATGTTTGAGCCTACGATATGATTGAATAATGATACGTGCATAAAGAGTTTGAGTCCTAAAAGAGTTCTAAAAGTCCCAATGAATTTTTGATATATTTTGATATGTATATAAGATTTCAAAAGTTCTATTTGATGTGATCCATAAAGATATCCAAAATATTTTGATATGATTATGGTCGTGATTTTCCAAAAGTGGCTTCTGAAACGCTTATGGAACGTTCTGGACTTCAAAAGCTTGTAACTTTCCTATACTAACTCCGATTGATTTGAAACTTGTTCTGAGCCTTCAGATGCCGATAAGTACACTTGTCTATTGAGACTCGATTTACGTGCATATGGTTTCGCACTACTCTGTTCGTGCAAGTCTCAGTATGCCTTTCACAAAGCCCGGGCCAGAATAGGTAATCGTGCGCATTCTCTGCATTGTTCACCGAGTCCCTCGTTAAAGGGCCGGGTATGTTATCTGTATATGATGATATGATTATGACACCGAGTCCCATGATGGGCCGGGTACGGTATATGTGCACATGATTTCTTTTACCGAGTCCCTTAATGGGTCGGGTACGATATGATTTCATTTACCGAGTCCTTTAATAGGCCGGGTACGATATGATTTCATTTACCGAGTCCCTTAATGGGCCGGGAATGGTATGACTTCATTCACCGAGCCCCTCACTAGAGGGCCGGGTACGGTATGTATATGTATATGCATGCACGATGATATGAAAGCAGGATGACATGATTTGATCACCGAGTCCCTTAACGGGCCGGGTACGATATATGTATACATGTTTTCATCATGACATAATGATATGATTTTCACTCATCGAGTCCCAGGGTGGGCCGGGTACGATATGTAATATGAAAATGTTTGTTTCTGCTCCGTACTACACAGGTACAGTGGTTTCTTGATATTAATACCTGACTTCTGTAATCTCTGTTTCAGTTATGATCTTTTCAGTTTTATTTCATGCCTTACATACTCAGTACATATTCCGTACTGACCCCCTCTTCTTCGGGGGGCTACGTTTCATGCCCGCAGGTACGGACGTTCGTTTGAGAGACCCGACGGCTTAGATTATCTGTTCTGCTGCTTTAGAGTGCTCCCTTGTTCTGGAGCCCATCTTTTGGTGCATATGTTATATCCCGTGTTTTCGCACATTTGGAAAATTAGAAATAATTGTGACTTGTAAGAAATAAGGTTGAAATTGATGACATCTAGCACATGAGTTGTTGTGAAAGAATATTAATGTGGAAGTGCCGAGGAAGGCCAAGGGCAAAAATTGGAATCTTGGAAATTAGTTTCGGGAATTACAAAAATGTGGCCTATAAGTCATTGGGCCAAAATAATTGAATGCAAATTAAGGCCCAATGCTTAAGGGGTGGCTGGCCATGGTGAGGCCCAACCCATGGCCTTAATTAATTTTCCATGTGCCAATTAATTTATAGGGGTCTTTATCTAATAGAACTTTCAATAGAATTGTGAGAAGGAGAAAAACCAATACAAAGAAGAGCAAAAATAAGAGCCATTCGGCCCTAGCTCCAAGAATTCACCTTCAAAAACCTTGTCCCAAAAATTGTTGTCTTGGCTCGGCCCTAGCTCCAAGAATTCACCTTCAAAAATCTTGTCCCAAAAATTGTTATCTTGTGATTTCCCTACTAAATTAAGTGTCCTTTACAACTTGGTGTAGTTGTTTTGGAAGAATGAACACTTGGTTCATCAAGTTGACTACATATTCAAGTGAAGGAGATTGGAGAGAAAGGTAAGAATTCATTCCTTTTTATTATGTTATGAAGGTTTGTTTGTGTTGTGGTATGTAGAAATGAGTTGAAAGTATGGAAAAATGGAAGTTTGCAAAGTGGGTATGTAATATGGTATGTGGCCGTGTCTGTATATATGTTGTATACCTATGGTGAGTTGGATTTATGTTGTATTCTAGTTGTGTGTAGGGTGGAATTTATATTGAGAATGAAAGTTGAATGAATTTGGTTGAAGTTGGAAATATATGTATTGGCCGAGTGGTATATTGAAATTGGAATGGGAATGAATTAATTTCGTTTAATATGTTAGTTGTGTTGTGGTGATCCTTGCAATGTAAATGAAGGCAAAATGGTTTAAGTTGGCATTAAAACGGAATGTAGAAGAATATGTCATTTTAGTATGATTTTATGATATTATGGAAATGAAGTTGTTAAGATGCAAATTTTGATGATTGTTGATGAAATTAGAAGATGGGAACATGTTATGAATAAGTATGTTAAAGATTAGAAGTTTTGGATGAATTATGGTTTTGGTGGGAAGTTTGTATATTTTGTATATCTTGTGGATATATTGTAGAAATGATATGAAATGCTTCCGAATTATATTGTAATGATCTTGGTTAGTAATGAGTATGAGTATGTTGGTATTGATTTAAAAATGTGAAGTCGGAATGAAAACTATTGCATTATGTCGGAAAGTAGACTAGTTGTGTTATATTGTGAATTGTAGTGATTGTTGTTGTTGTTGGTTTGTCGTTGATTGTTTTGGCCGAGTTAGATTCTCGGGGACGCTATATGTATAGGGGAGATGCTGCCCAAATTTCTGTAGACAAGTATGAATTAAGATTGAATTCTTAAAGACTTGAAATTGACATTTGCTAATTGTGACCATTTGTAGATTTTGAAGGAAACGGGAATTGAATTTGGAAAGGCGTAAAGAGCATATAAGGTATGTAAAGCTATCCCGATTCTTCTTTTGGCATGTCCTAGGTGTACTAGGATCGGATTTGAGCCTCGGAATATATTTTGTCCATCGGAATCCGCGTTTGAAATTGTCACTTTTTCATTCAATAGAATTGAACCCTTTAGGTATGCTTTGTTGGAAGAATTAGGAAAACTTTCACAAATGGTTTAGAAAGTTATGAAATGTCCCTCGTACCTCTATAGGTGACCCCATAAGCTTAAAATATGTAATTTGAGCCCACCGCTTCGGTTGTCCCGAGGTGGGCCCACTATTTCCGATTTTACCCTTTTGTGTTTATGACTTGTCTTTGAGCAGCTTTAAAGGAAATGTTTTAACTACTAAATAAAAGTCATTTTTAATACTCCATTACGTCTTATAAATCGTTTTGGATCTTGGAAACGATCTCGGAAAGATTATGCCTCTATAACCCATTATGACATCCGAATTTTACTTACTATGATTCCGTCCGATTTCATTGATTTGATTTGTCATTCGATATGCCTCATTGAGTCTCTGGAAATATATATGGTATTTTATTGCATTTAGTTTCCCACTACTCCACTCGTGGATGCCACAATGTTTCCCACACTGAGCCCGGGCCAGGATATGTTGTCAAGCGTATTCCTCTGCATTGTTCGTCGTGCCTCGATGTGAGGGGGCAGGTATACATGTACATGGGTTGTGGAGTATGTTGTGCCATGTACACACATTATGATGTGATATGATCTGATATGGCCATCTGATATGATATGTTATTTTACGGGTTATTCCCTATTCTGAGCATTATGTGTTGTGGCACCAATGTCGGGAGGGTGACCACGTTCTGTCTACCGAGTCCCTTGGTAGGGGCCGGATACGACATGGCATATGTTTCTGTACACACTTTTTATGTTTGAAAATATGCATTTGACATTCTGGATATTACATTCATTTTTCTGTACCTTCTGTTCCGGTTATGATTTTATTTCTGTACTTCCGGCTTTACATATTCAGTACATATTCCGTACTGACCCCCTTTCTTCGGGGGCTGCGTTTTCATGCCGCGCAGGTACAGACGACAGGTTTGCTGATCCGCCCGCATATGACCTTATTCTGCTATTTTGGAGCGCTCTTTTATTCAGAGCCTATATTTTGGTACAGTCTTCTGCTATTGTATATATGTACGCCATTCATGGGTACGACGGGGCTCTGTCCCGTCTTATGATTCTGTTATGTTCTGTAGAGGTCTGTAGACATACATGTGGGTTCTGTATATGTTTTTGGGTTGTTATGATCTGTGATGGCCTTATCGGCTTCCACGTGCCATATCTGTGCCTATGCGATATTTAGTAACGCCAATTGAATCTTATATTGATAAATTCTGCTAATATGCTAGTTTGGGGTTATTGGGTACGTTGGGTGTCCAGCACAGACACTAGTCACGGCCTACGGGGTTGGGTCGTGACAACATACTCTTCCGTTATGTATATATGTGTGTATATTCAGGGGTACGGCGGGGCCCTGTCCCGTCATATGATTCTGTTTTGTTTGTTAGAGGCCTGTAGACATATATGTGGGTCGTGGGTCGCTATTGTTCGGTCATGTCTGTGGTTCGTGTTTAAGTGATCCCATTTGCTATGACAGCCTCAACGGCTTGTATGTATATATGCTTATGTATATGCTTCGGTTTGATATGTACGATATATGTGACCGCTTCAGAGTAATATCTGTATAAATCATTGTATGTGCATTCCACGATTCCTAAGAAAAGGTAAAGCAAGTATGACAAATATCTCAAAAGGTATTACTTGGTCCTTTATCTTATGTTGTCCTTCACATTTTATTTATGTTACTATTCATGCCTTACATACTCAGTACATATTTCGTACTGACGTCCTTTTCTTTGGACGTTGTGTTCATGCCCACAGATAGACAGGGAGATGATCCAGATTCGTAGGAGCTATCAGCAGACTTTGAGAGCACTCCATTATTCCGGAGGTGCTACTCGATTTATTGTTTTGTGTATCTATATATTTTGGGCACGATGGGGTCCTGTCCCTTCCATATGTCTAGTACTCTAGTAAAGGCTCGTAGATACGTATGTGTGGGTAGTATGGTCTCACGATTTCCTCATTGTGTGTCTATATATATATATATATATATATATATATATATATATATATATTATTATTATTATTATTATTATAAAATCCGAAAGGTTTATATATATAAATGTAAATATGTTTCAAAGTGAAAATGGTTTTCCCTATGATTAGAAGCATGAGAATAATGAATGAACGTAAGATGAGTATGATGAGTAATAGAATAAGTGGTGCTCGGCGGTTAGCTCCGAGTACCTGTCATGGCCCCTAGTTGGGTCGTGACAAAAGTGGTATAAGAGGAATTCAGTCCTAGGAAGTGTCTACGAGCCATGTCTAGTAGAGTCTTTTTTATGGTGTGTTGCGCGCCACATTTATAAACAGGAGGCTACTGGGCATTTAGAAAAAATGACCATTCTTTCATATCTAAGATCGTGCGATAGAGCCAAGCCATAGGAAATGAGATTCCTTATACTAATCCTTGATTTCAGCAAAGGAACAGTGTTGACAGAAGAAAGTGAGTGATGATATTGGAAGTTACAGAGGTAAGTCACTTCGTTGGGGCTACGTTATCAGGATATGTATTTATATGATAATGGATTGGGTGTCATAGAGGTAAGTCAGTGAAAGTACAACAAAGGAATTGATTAAATGTATCTCTTGATGATGAGTTCAGTTATAAGTTTGTGAACAAAAAAAAATTGAATGAATCAGTACAAGGGTAAGCAACGGTAAAAAAGATGTAAGTCGAGTAAGGTAAGAATATTGAGGTGTGATTGAAATGTAAAGCCGAAGAATGAAAGGGAAAGCATATAGGATGGTATAACAGGGCAGATCGCTAAAGGATCAGGTACATATCGAGGTGTGATATATGAGGTAAGTTTCAACATCTTTGTACTTTTAATTAAAATTGGGAGCGCTGTGTGGCTGAGATATGTCGTATATATATGCCTTATGAGGCGTTGTTGGTATTTTCTGCGTGCAGGTTTTCGATAGTAAGAAATATTGAGGAAACTCTGTCGAAATTTTCCTAAAATTTAAAGGAGATAAGATATAAGCTTGTAATATTTCCTAATGGGAAAAGATGTTGTGTAAAAAGTAATGGAAAGACAGGATTAAGTTAGGAGTATCATTGACAACTACAAGAGATGAGTTAAATGTTGTTGAATTGATAGTAACGGTAATTACAAGATCGACATTGATATGGTAAAGAGAAATACTTTAGTAAATTAGAGTGACTGGTAGTACTAAAACATGACATAGAAGAGAAAGGGTAACTCCAATAGAGTGTGATACTGAAGTATTGATTGGATGGATAAGCACAAGTAAAATACTACAAGTCTATTAGCAAAATAAAGTAACAGCATGATTGAGACAAGGGTACGATGTTACACCTTGGAAATTTCATGTCGTCGCATAGTGAATGAACCAATGCGTGCTTAAGGATAATAGGAAGTTCTTAAGATTATAAGACAGATAATTAGTGGTTTTAGAATGCATACATTAAGATCTTGAAGCTGTATGAATTGATGAGATAAGAAATGATAAGGACAAGTGGAATATAAGTGAGGTTTAGGAAAGGTTCCGTAAATTTTTATGTTAAGGATTGTTTGGTAAGGTTTTGAGGACGAGTTATAGGGTTGTTTAGATCATTAATGAAGTATTAAAAAAGTGTTAAGAAGGTTGTATAAGGATTGGAGATCAAACGAGACGATGAGAACAACTTCGGAAAAGCTGTGGGTTCCACGGCCATGTTTCACGAACCATGAAACCTTCCACAGACCGTATATTGGTCCGTGGAATACCCAGCAGAGATGATGTCTGGCCAGTGGTGAACCACAACCACTTCCACGAACCGTGAAATGTTCCACGGACCGTGAAAGTGTATGTGGATGTCCCGACGAGCTGAATAAGTTCTGAGTTTATATATGTGATCCCACTTCATCTATTTCATTTTCACACACACTTCTTCATCTCTCAAGACCTCTAGAAGGTTCCACAAACTTCATCTACAAGAATACAAAGGAAAACAAAGATCAATCTCAAGAATTCAAGTGAATCAAGTGCAAGGAAGCTCACTAGGGTTCTTCCAAGTCAAGAATTCTCTTAGGAGTGAAGTTAGGGTTTTCTCCAAATGAAATATTACATACTAAAACACGTTCCTACACATTCAAAGGTGAGTTTCATGATTATTCTATGTTGTTTAAGGTATGAAAAGGTTGAAACACTTGGATTATGGAAGAAAATGGAAAATGGATTACAAAAGGTGAGATTAGTGACAAATGTGAAGAGTGGATTAATATGAATCATGAATCTTGATATGTTGAGATTGTAATCACGTTATGAATGATGTTAGGAGTATGATAGAATCATTAGATGATAATGAATGTAACGTTGTAGTATGATTATGACTATGGATGACCATGAGAGTAAATTGTAGGAATTGAATAATGACGATGATATTATGAATGCTATTATTGACGTTTGGGAGTTGAAATATGACATGGGGAAAGTAGTATAAACAAAGGAAATGCTGCCCAAATTTTCCTAGAAATAGTAAGCACGTTTAAGTAATCGATTGGCTAACGTTCATGCGACTTCTCTTGAAGGTAGAAACGTGGGCATCATAGGAGAACAAACAAGTGATATATTAGTTAAACGAAAAAGGTATGTGAGGTTAGTCCTTTCTTTCTATGACAGGAATGCGATGGTATGATTCTCCTTCCCCTCCATGAATTCTCTATATCCCGGAAAGTCAAGAGTCTATGATCAGGAATAGCTATGTGAGATAAGAGATATGTTATGAGTTCAATAATGATGATGATAAATTGAGTCCAAAGATTCTAGAGTCCATGATATGATGTTCCTCTAAAGTTAATGATGTTGTTTATTGTATACACTTACCTTATATACTATTTCCTTCAAGGTGAGGCAGAATACCATTGAGCTAATGATATGATTACTGTATACACTCACCTTATACACTATTTCCTTCAAGGTGAGGCAGGATACTTATAGATATCCATAATGGAATCGGGGGTTCAAGACCTTACGTCACCCCGATAAAGTGTAGTTGTCCTTGAGTCTTTATGCATGTACTATGATGAGCATACTATGATAAGCATACTATGATGAGCATATTATGACGAGCATATTATGATGATGATATAACACCGTGCCTATATGGCCGGGCAGTCACCGCTAAGGCAGGCAGCGTATACACCATGGCCAGATGGCATGGGCAGACACCACTAGTGGGCGGCATGATATGGTACCCCGGATGCGGGAGGCCTGGACGCAGGCTAATGTTACTGATTACCACACCGTACCTATATGGTCGGGCAGCTTATATATATATATATATATATATATACACATACATTAGATGATGATGATTATGAAAGTAAGCCAACATGCATTATTTCTTTTATGATTCACAGTCAGTTACAGATTGCTCCTCATTTGATGCCTCCTCATTTCATTGATGTTTCATTATTTTTTATGCCTTACATACTCAGTACAATGTTCGTACTGACGTCTGTTTTCTTTGGACGCTGTGTTCATGCCCACAGGTAGACAGGGAGGTGAGCTGGATCCGGACTTGTAGTAGCTGTCAGCTGACTTGAGAGCTATCACGACCTGGCTAGGGGCCGTGACGGGTACCCGGGGCTAACCACCGAGCACCACTCATCCTACTACTTATCATGCTCATTAAACGTTCTTTTATCAAAATCATACTCAAGTTATAAGAAAATCATCTTTCATTCGGAAATATAAATGCTATTATATGCACAAGCCTTTTGGTCATTGAGATAATATATAGATACATACATACATGGTAGCAACCTCATGAGACCATTCTACCCACACTGCGTATCTACGAGCCTCTACTAGAGTACTAGACATAAGGACGGGACAAGACTCCGTCGTGCCCAAAATATACATGTACACAAAAGAATAATCATAAGCACCTCCAAAACAATGGAGGGCTCTCAAACCAGCTGACAGCTACTACGAGTCTGATCAAGCTCGCCTCCCTGTCTACCTGTAGGCATGAACACAGCGTCCAAAGAAAATGGACGTCAGGACGAACATTGTACTGAGTATGAGAGGCATAAACAATAATATTACGTCAATGAAATAAAGGAAGCATCAATAAGGAACATCTGTATCTGACTGTCAAATATAAAGGAAATGATGCATGCTGGCTTACTCATAATCATCATCATGTCATACATGCATAAATATATAAGCTGCCCATCCATATCGGATCGGTGTGATAATCATTAGCTTGCGTCCAGGCCTCCCGCGTTCGGGGTATCATCTCATGCTGCCCACTAGTTGTGTCTGCCCATTCCATCTGATGCTGCCCACTGGTTTTGGTGTAGTTGATCATAGATTTCCTTTGATTTCTTGTGGATGAATGATGGAGTAGGTTCTAGAGGTTTCTTTGGTTTGTGGAGAATGAAAATGAAATGAAATAAAAATGAGGGAGGGTCCTTATAATAATTCATAAAATCAGTCCCGTCCGAGATTGTCACGACCCAACCCCGGGGGCCGCGACTGGTATCCTAGTTTGATACCCACACGTACCTGCTAACCGAATTTCGTACCATACAGATTTTTTTTAAACAGATGTGTACAGAATCAGGCCGATACAGATGTGGCGCGCGCGAACAAATACATACCTGAACATACATAAATTTACAGACAAGCCGATGAGGCTAACATACAGATGGAGTCACAAAATCGTTCGTACTTACCTAAACAGATGAAACCTGTAACCCACATATCTATCTACAGGCCTCTACAGACATACAGAATCAGATGACGGGACAGGGCCCCTCCGTACCCCAAAATACCATACATACAGAGTCTACAGATGACAGAAGATATATACCAAAAGTATTTGCTCCGGATCAAAAGAGCTCTTCCAAAATAGCAGAATCGATGCCCTAAACCGGCGGCGTATCTCCAGGTGCGTCTGTACCTGCAGGCATGTAACGCAGCCCCCGAAGAACCGGGGGTCAGTACGAAAAATGTACCGAGTATGTAAAGCAGAAACATAACAAACATAATCATAGTCTGAACCGGAAGCATATATATATAGCGGACAGACCCATAAGTCAAACAGACGGACGGAATCATAATCCCGATAGACGGACAGAATCATGGTTCAGACAGACAGATAGAATCGTAAACCATACGGACATACAGAATCAGAATCCATACGGACATAAAGACAAAATCGTAATCCAGACAGACGGACAGAATTATGCATGTAGAGTCATACAGAGTTATACAGAATCATACAGAGTCATACAGAATCATACAGAGGCATGTGCTTATATAAATGCTGATGGCACATGCATACATACATACAGATCCCGGCCCTGTCTGGGGGCACGGTAAAAGAACCCGGCCATCTTAGTACGGGACGCGGTGGACAGACAGAATCAGATCAGATCATATGCCATCCTGGCCGCCATCCCCATACACATATCATAACATCATACAGATATAAACAGATCCTGGGCCGCACACCGAGGGATGCGGTGAACAATGCAGAGGAATATGCACGATAACAGAACCTGGCCCGGGATGCAGTGAAGGAATGCATTGAGACAGCCACGAACAGATTAATGAGAAACCACATACATACAGACTCAACATACAGACTCATTCAAACTGAAGGGTGCCAAACGACGAGTCAAGTCAGAGTATCCGGATAGTATGTATAATACGCGCCTATGTCCTACTTGGGAAGCCACGACAGATTATTATCAGGATCAGATTCTCAGATGCCCAGAAATCATTCTGTATGATTTGCATAAAATTAGTCATTTCATAATCAAAATAATAGTCCAGATGTTTTCTGAGAAAATCGGACAGAACCAAAGTAATTAAGGTTATACAGAAGGCATCGGGCCTTGTGGGCCCGCCTCGGACCAACTCGAGGCGACATATGTTAATTACTGATAATAGACTTTATGAGGTCATCCATAATCATTTGGAAGTGTTCCGACTCCGTTTGGGAAGGTTTCGTGCAAAAGTTCACTTTGAAGGCATTTTATAAGGAAATGGTTTCAATTGTACTGAAGGAATTGGAGCGGATTTCCATCTCGAATTCCGAGGAACGGAGTCGTACTTAAGGCTCGCGGCCGAGCCTATTACATCCAGAACATGCCTAAGAATAAAGGGGAAGGCTTTACATACCTCGATTGCGCCTTACGCTCACTTGGCTTCAATTCCAATTTCGTCCAAAATCTAGAAATGGTCAAGTTTACCAATTGTTAATTTCAAACTTTAAGACTCCAAACTTAATACATACTTGCCTACCGAAATTTCGGCAGCATTTCCCCTATATATATAACTTCCCCGAGACTTAGCTCGGCTTGGTTCATCAACACAGCAACCCAGAAACAACATCAATAACAACAACAAGCATAACATAATACACGATATGGCTTTACTAGCCGTCTTTCCGGCATAACGAAACATCTTTCATTTCAACCTTACACTTCCCAACCAATCTTACCATTTTCATATTCAACACTTATCAAGATCATTACAACATATTTCAGGGGCATATCATACCATTTTCACAAGATATACACAAGATATACGCAATATACAAGTTTCCTACTAAGGGCAGATTTCGCCCACAACTTCCAATCTTTAACCTAAACATCCATAGCATATTCTTATCTTCCAATTCCATTTACATACCATAACAATTTGCATTCTTACAATTTCATTCTCATAATCACATAAACTATACTAACATCACCTACTTTCCGATAACCAATTAACAACATTTTTTTTTCTCATTTTCATCACAAGATTACCACACAATTAACATACTAATTATAACAAATCCATGTTCCTTCCAACATATAGCACCACACGGCCACACACATAATTTTCCAACTTCCACTAATTCATTCAACTTTCACTTCTAATACAATTTCTACCATACTACAACTAAATTCCAACATGAATTCAAATCTTCATGAACATACAATACATGCACACTTTCGGCCAACATGCATAGCACCTCAACACACAAGATTTTCATGTTTTTCATTCATTTCCACACACTACAACATACATATACCTTCCATATCATAACAAAAGCATAAAATCCTTACCTTTCTCCCAAGTTCTTTACTTGCTACAAAAAATCACTTTCTTGCCAAGATAATTATACCATCTTGTAGAGGACCTTGCACTTGGTAAGATTACAACAAAATTATAACTCTTGCACCAAAGTTGAGGCTTGGAGATTTTTTTTTCTTTTCTTTCTTTCTCTCTTTCCTCCACCCGAAACCTCTCTTCTTTTTCTCCTCTTGTTTGTTCTTTGTTTTTCTTGTTTTCTCTTGAAGGTTCTTAGGATATAGATGACTTATAATATAATTTGTCACATGGAAAATAATTCCATGGACTTGGATCAATGTATATGGCCGGTTGGGCCTTCCCTTTTGGGCCTCATCTTCTCTTATTTTTTTTTCTTTTGAGCCCACTTGGCTAACCTTTGTAATTCATGGAACAAGTTTCCAAAATTTCCAATTTTGCCCTTGGCCTCCTTTCGTAATTCCACACCAACATATTCATAACCGACACATTCGTACCAAGCAAGGTCCAAATGTGGCCTTGTCCATTACAAGTCAAATTATTTCAAATTTTTCGAATATGCAAAAATGCCGGATGTAACATCCTCCCCCCCTTTAGAACATTCGTCCTCGAATGTTAAATTGACCTCATGGGGCGTCATACTACTTCGGGAGGGTTATTTTTATAATTGTCCTTTGTTGACTTTCCGACATGGCTTCTTCACCAACATGATGGGGTAATTCTTCACGTCACTGATTCATATGCTTTCATAATGTATTTTTTCATACCCCACATAATCACCGGACCATAAGCTATATTCTGGTAACAGATGAATGCTTTTCAGGCATCATAATCAATATCATTTCTTGTTACACTCCTCGAGTCTTTGCCACGTTATCATAATCCCACTTCATACCAAACACTTCACACCAAACGGATTCATAACTGGGATCGGACGCATAGAAGCGTATTGAACAGATTCGTAATCGGAGGCAAACGTATTAAACCATGGCGGACAGATTCGTAGTCGAAGTTCGATGTACGGGAGTATGTCAGATAGATCCGTGATCAAGGTCAGACGTACAGAGAGGTATCAGACAGATTCGAAATCAAAGTCAGGCGTACGGAGGCGTATCAGACGGATTCGTAATCAGAATCAGACATACGAAGATGTATCAGATAGATTCATAATCAGAGTCAGACGTACAGAATTATATCGGACAGATTCGTACAAGGATCAGATATAAGGAGATGTATCAGACAGACGCGTGATCAAAATCAGACGTACAGAGATGTATCAGACGGATTCATATCCAGAGTCAGACATACAGAGGTGTGTCGGACAGATTTGTATCCAGAGTTAATTGTACAGAGGTATATCAGACAGTAACATAATCGAATCCAGAAGTACGGAGGCGTAATAGGCAGAGCCTTATC
The DNA here is from genome assembly GCF_019175385.1 of Lycium barbarum. Classification (NCBI taxonomy): domain Eukaryota; kingdom Viridiplantae; phylum Streptophyta; class Magnoliopsida; order Solanales; family Solanaceae; genus Lycium; species Lycium barbarum. Next base: position 61,040,180 of record NC_083343.1, on the reverse strand, counting down.
AGAATTAGAAGTGTAGAAGTATAACAGATAGAATCTGGATTAGAATCAGATCACTCTTATTGAGGCTCCGGTGATTTACGAAAATTTCCTTTTTATCGATATCTCATTATTCATTCCGACCATTGTATCACAAGTTATTTCATCAAAACCTGTTCACTCATTCATAAACTTGTTCGTCAAGTTGTCATACAAATCGTCTTACGTGTCGCTTATCGACTTTTTCAAAGCTTCCGCTTCTTCACGTTTTCTTATCCTTCATCTTTCCTACTATCCCTACTCATTTTCTTTTCCAGATATCGTCGCACCAGACTAAGTTATAATGTAATAGGGGTTTTTCTATTCTTTGACAACCTTCGTGTCCTTACCCCCACTTCATTTTATATTTTCGGTTTAGTAAAACCTTTCGTCTATCACAACATTTGTCGCCGGGACTCGGCTCTTGACCCATATGGGCACCAGACGAAAATCATACACATACACACACACATATACAGTTGCTAATATCTTACTGGCGAACACCTCCGACCGTTATTCAAATTCGCTCAATTTCCGAGCGGTATTGCGCTTTTTATTTTCGCCCATTTAGTCCGCATCAGTCTGCGCGACATCTGTAAGGGCACTAGTTACTCCACACATTCTCTTTTCCCTTAGGTTACCCCAAATTTCCATTTATATCTATCATACTTACACTTGTGCAAAATTTTGCATTACTTCCCAGGGGGTCACCCATCCCAGAATTGCTCTGGCCTTAGCACGCTTAACCTCGGAACTTTCATGCATTTTGGCGCGTTACGGCTAATATAATTTCGTTGATTGCCCCGCACGACCTTTGTCACGTAATTTAGGGCAGATCGGGGTCTTAGTAGATTTTCAGAAAATTCTCGTGGTGGGTCCCACCCCGGGCTAAGCCATACAATTACCACATTGCCTTTCTGAACCTCCGGTATTCACTTTCATGCACATATACATACGATTTTAGACAGCCCACAGATTTAAATCTTCATCCCACGAATCCCATCTCCAATTAGTCGATGAAATCTGATAAAATATCATCGTAAGGTGCTCTCCACCCACCAACAGAGGAAAACTAAATTCCGACAAGTATCGCGGAACCTTTTAGTACTTAATTTACATATTTATCTCCATATTTCTGGAAAAATTTGGGCAGAGGTTCCTCTTTATTTCTCACTATCCGAAACCTGTATACCAGAAATACCAACCATGCCTCACAGGGCCGACACATTTACGCATATATATACATCATATCATATCGTATCGTAGCCACACAGGGCTGATAACTTCAATTAAAAAATTTTAACAATGTCGAAACTTACCTCACATGCCCAACTCAAACGACATCGGAGGCACTTTCCTGTTCACTTTCATCTGGGGTTTCTAGATTCACACTGATGGTGGAGACATCTCAGTCGCCCTTGCCTTTAGTCACTAGGTCTCTAATCCTTTTTAAATTTCCATCGTCATCATTGAATAACATTTTTCAGATATCATACACACATCGGAAATTCTAGGAAACTTACATACTCATAAATGATCAATCTCGGGTCTAACCTGGGGAGCTGCCGTGGGAACTGTGTCCCTCATCATCATCATCTGTCTGGCCCCCATTCGCCTGGCCCCCGCTATTACCTGCATCCGAATTAGAGGAGTATAGGTAGCCCGGTAATTCCTGGTTCACTGATGGCCAGGACAAAGGACTGGAGTAGGGCGTAACACTCTCCGGGGAAGCCTGTCTAACATAATGCTCCACTACAGGAGCTGCTGGTATGTCCTCGGGAACCTCCTCCTCCGGCGTCCCAGAGGAATGCTCTAGTGGCTTAGCATCGGGGCTATCCTCCTCCCTGGGGGTAAGAAACTCTGGAGGTATCATTGCTGGATCCTCCGAGGGGTCAGTATCATAACTATCTTCTCTGGGATCCTCTGCTCTGGGGATCAGAAACTCTGGAGGAATTGTCTCTGGATCCTCCAAAGGGTCTGTCTCAATCGAGTAGCTGGGGATCTGCCTACTCGGTCCTGGTGACATCCTAGGGGCCTTCTTAGCACCCCCATCCCCATCATCAGAAACACTTCTCTTCATTCTTTGTCAATCTGCAATCACCTGCAGGAAGAGGGTCAGAAACATTTTCCCCAAATACTGACACTTCTGCTCTTTTGGAGCCTCGCTGTAGATACAGCAATTCGTAGGAAACATCCTAACCATACAGCTTTATCGCACGATCTAAGATCCAAAGAAGGGTAACATCCTAGATGTCCTGTAGCCTCCTGTTTATAGATGTGGTGCACAACACACTGATAAACAAGACTCTACTAGACACGGCCTGTAGACATACCGAGGACTAACCGCTCTGATACCACTTCTGTCACGACCCAACCCCGTGGGCCGCGACTGGTATCCTAGTTGGATACCCATACGTACCTGCTTAACCGAATTTCGTACCATAAAGTTTTTTTTTTTAAACAGATGTGCACAGAATCAGGCCGATACAGATGCGGCGCACGCGAACATATACATACCTGAACATACAGAAATTTACAGACAAGCCGATGAGGCTAACATACATATGGAGTCACAAAATCGTTCGTACTTACCTAAACAGATGAAACCCGTAACCCACATATCTATCTACAGGCCTCTACAGACATACAGAATCAGATGACGGGACAGGGCCCCGCCGTACCCCAAAATACCATACATACAGAGTCTACAGATGACAGAAGATATATACCAAAAGTATTTGCTCCGGATCAAAGGAGCTCTTCCAAAACAGCAGAATCGATGCCCTAAACCGGCGGCGTATCTCCAGGTGCGTCTGAACCTGCGGGCATGTAACGCAGCCCCCGAAGAACCGGGGGTCAGTACGAAAAATGTACCGAGTATGTAAAGCAGAAACATAACAAACATAATCATAGTCTGAACCGGAAGCATATATATATAGCGGACAGAACCATAAGTCAAACGGACGGACGGAATCATAATCCCGACAGACGGACAGAATCATGGTTCAGACAGACAGATAGAATCGTAAACCATACGGACATACAGAATCAGAATCCATACGGACATACAGACAAAATCGTAATCCAGACGGACGGACAGAATTATGCATGCAGAGTCATACAGAGTTATACAGAATCATACAGAGTCATACAGAATCATACAGAGGCATGTGCTTATATAAATGCTGATGGCACATACATACATAGATACAGATCCCGGCCCTGTCTGGGGGCACGGTAACAGAACCCGGCCATCTTAGTACGGGACGCGGTGGACAGACAGAATCAGATCAGATCATATGCCATCCTGGCCGCCATCCCCATACACATATCATAATATCATACAGATATAAACAGATCCTGGCCCGCACACCGAGGGACGCGGTGAACAATGCAGAGGAATATGCACGATAACAGAACCTGGCCCGGGACGCAGTGAAGGAATGCATTGAGACAGCCACGAACAGATTAATGAGAAACCACATACATACAGACTCAATCAAACTGAAGGGTGCCAAACGACGAGTCAAGTCAGAGTATCCGGATAGTATGCATAATACGCGCCTATGTCCTACTTGGGAAGGCACGATAGATTATTATCAGGATCAGATTCTCAGATGTCCAGAAATCATTCTGTATGATTTGCATAAAAATAGTCATTTCATAATCAAAATAATAGTCCAGATGTTTTTTGAGAAAATCGGATAGAACCAAAGTAATTAAGGTTATACAGAAGGCATCGGGCCTTGTGGGCCCGCCTCGGACCAACTCGAGGCGACATATGTAAATTATTGATAATAGACTTTATGAGGTCATCCATAATCATTTGGAAGTGTTACGACTCCGTTTGGGAAGGTTTCGTGCAAAAGTTCACTTTGAAGGCATTTTATAAGGAAATGGTTTCAATTGTACTGAAGGAATTGGAGCGGATTTCCATCTCGAATTCCGAGGAACGGAGTCGTACTTAAGCCTCGCGGCCAAGCCTATTACATCCAGAACATGCCTAAGAATAAATGGGAAGGCTTTACATACCTCGATTGCACCTTACGCTCGCTTGGCTTCAATTCCAATTTCGTCCAAAATCTAGAAATGGTCAAGTTTACCAATTGTTAATTTCAAACTTTAAGACTCCAAACTTAATACATACTTGCCTACCGAAATTTCGGCAGCATTTCCCCTATATATATAACTTCCCCGAGACTTAGCTCGGCTTGGTTCATCAACACAGCAACCCAGAAACAACATCAATAACAACAACAAGCATAACATAATACACGATATGGCTTTACTAGCCGTCTTTCCAGCATAACGAAACATCTTTCATTTCAACCTTACACTTCCCAACCAATCCTACCATTTTCATATTCAACACTTATCAAGATCATTACAACATATTTCAGGGGCATATCATACCATTTTCACAAGATATACACAAGATATTCGCAATATACAAGTTTCCTACTAAGGGCAGATTTCGCCCACAACTTCCAATCTTTAACCTAAACATCCATAGCATATTCTTATCTTCCAATTCCATTTACATACCATAACAATTTGCATTCTTACAATTTCATTCTCATAATCACATAAACTATACTAACATCACCTACTTTCCGACAACCAATTAACAACATTTTTTTTTTCTCATTTTCATCACAAGATTACCACACAATTAACATACTAATTATAACAAATCCATGTTCCTTCCAACATATAGCACCACACGGCCACACACATAATTTTCCAACTTCCACTAATTCATTCAACTTTCACTTCTAATACAATTTCTACCATACTACAACTAAATTCCAACATGAATTCAAATCTACATGAATATACAATACATGCACACTTTCGGCCAACATGCATACCACCTCAACACACAAGATTTTCATGTTTTTCATTCATTTCCACACACTACAACATACATATACCTTCCATATCATAACAAAAGCATAAAATCCTTACCTTTCTCCCAAGTTCTTTACTTGCTACAAAAAATCACTTTCTTGCCAAGATAATTATACCATCTTATAGAGGACCTTGCACTTGGTAAGATTACAACAAAATTATAACTCTTGCATCAAAGTTGAGGCTTGGAGATTTTTTTTTCTTTTCTTTCTTTCTCTCTTTCCTCCACCCGAAACCTCTCTTCTTTTTCTCCTCTTGTTTGTTCTTTGTTTTTCTTGTTTTCTCTTTAAGGTTCTTAGGATATAGATGACTTATAATATAATTTGTCACATGGAAAATAATTCCATGGACTTGGATCAATGTATATGGCCGGTTGGGCCTTCCCTTTTGTGCCTCATCTTCTCTTATTTTTTTTTCTTTTGAGCCCACTTGGCTAACCTTTGTAATTCATGGAACAAGTTTCCAAAATTTCTAATTTTGCCCTTGGCCTCCTTTCGTAATTCCACACCAACATATTCATAACCGACACATTCGTACCAAGCAAGGTCCAAATGTGGCCTTGTCCATTACAAGTCAAATTATTTCAAATTTTTCGAATATGCAAAAATGCCGGATGTAACAGAGATGTACGGTGCGATCGACGGATCGTCGATCTGGCCGTCAAAGTTGTTAAATTTCCAGTGAGCAATCTGTCGTTTCCCTTCATTCTACGGTGAGAAAAACGGTCCGTCGAACTTATCGACGGAGCGTCGACCTGTTCGTCGAATGGTCTTCGCTTTAGCTCAATTCTATGGCACAATTGACGAAGCGTCGACTCGTCCGATGGTAGAAAGAACGATCGTCGAACCCCCCTTTCTTAGAATTGCGGTGAAGTTTCATTTAACGAACTTTTCTCCCTTGCCTTTAACTTCTTTGGAATCTTAATTAGAAATATTAAGTATCCCTTCTTACTTGTAGGGACATTATGTACACCTTAACTTACGTTAGTCCCTTAACTGTTCAGCAACCCAAAGTTCCGAGGTGTAACATTCTTCCCCCCTTTTGGAACATTCGTCCTCGAATGTTAAGTACTTGGGAAATTTATAAAAATTTCGCCAGAGTTTCCCCTATAATATGGCGCTAGCGTCCTGTCACAACAACCCATAATAATTCTGCCTCAGAGGGCTACAATGCAATAAAACTTTAAGAAGGACTTACGAAAGCTCCCGAAGATAGGGGATATAATATCTGAGTAATGATGGAAATAGGGGTGTTCAGATACTCTTATTATTACACTTCATTTACTGCATACATACCTTATAGTGCCGGCATTTCATCTTGAACGTCTCCTGGGGGTTGGAATAAGTGTGGATACTTGGATCTCATTTTCTCTTCCGCTTCCCAAGTCATCTCTTCTCGATTGTTATTCCGTCATAAGACCTTAACTGAAGCCACTCCCTTGTTTCGAAGTCTTCGTACTTGCCTGTCTAAGATGGCAATGGGTACTTCTTCATAGGCTAAATTGTTTGTCACTTGTACATCATCTATTGGAACAATTCTCTTGGGATCTCCAACACACTTGCGGAGCATTGAGACATGAAAAACTGGGTGGACTGGTTCAAGCTCTGAAGGCAAGTCTAATTCATAGGCTACTTGGCCCACCTTACGGATAATTTTGTAAGGTCCGATGTATCGAGGACTTAACTTCCCTTTCATGTCAAATCTCATCACCCCTTTCATTGGCGATACCTTCAAAAACACCCAATCATCAATCTGAAATTCCAAGTCTCGCCGGCGGTTGTCCGCATAAGACTTTTGGCGACTTTGGGCTGCCAACAATCGATCTCGGATAACTTGGACTTTTTCTACCGCTTTATGAACTAATTCAGGGCCTATTAACTGTACTTCCCCTATTTCGAACCATCCAATTGGGGACCTACACTTTCTTCCATATAAAGCTTCATACGGGTCCATTAGAATACTGAAATGGTAGCTATTGTTATAAGCAAACTCAATAAAGGGTAAGTGATCATCCCAGCTACCACCAAAATTTAATACACATGCCCGTTGCATATCTTCCAAAGTTTGAATAGTACGTTCGCCTTGTCCATCGGTCTGTGGATGAAATGCCGTGCTAAGCTTCACCTGGGTACCTAGACCTTCATGAAAGGACTTCCAGAATTTGGCTGTAAACTATGCTCCTCCTATCTGTGATAATGTATAGTGGAATACCATGAAGTCGCACAATTTATTTGAGATATAACCTCGCATAATCTTCTGCTGAGTATATGGTCCTGACTGGAAGAAAATGAGATGCCTTTGTTAATCTGTCCACAATTACCCATATAGAATCATACTTGCCTCGGGAACGGGGTAACCCCACAATGCAATCCATATTGATAACTTCCCACTTCCAAGTAGGGATTTCCATTACTTGCAATAATCCTCCTGACTTTTGATGTTCAATCTTTACTTGTTGGCAATTTGGACATTGGGCTACAAATTCTGCTATGTCTCTTTTCATGCCATCCCACCAATATATCAATTTGAGATCGTGATACATCTTTGTTGCGCCTGGGTGAATAGAATACCGAGAATAATAGGCTTCTTCCAGAATTCGTTGGCGCAATTCTGCAACATTTGGAACACATAGCCTGCCTTGGTATCTGAGTATCTCATCCATCAAAGTTTTGAACGGAGATCTCTCTTTTTCATGAAGTGTGTCTCTATACTGGCTCAACTGAGGATCTTCATACTGATGCTCTTTCACTTCCACATTCAGAGACGAAACTGTGGGATCATTAATACCAATCCCTGCACTACCTGAATCAAACACACGCACTCCAAGATTAGCTAATTGATGGAGCTCGTGAACCATCTCTTTCTTTTTCGGAGGAACTTCACATAAACTGCCCATTGATCGGCGGCTAAGCACATCAGCTACTACATTTGCTTTTCCAGGATGGTACAAAATATTCACATCATAATCTTTCAATAATTCTAACCACCGCCTCTGCCGTAGATTCAACTCCTTCTGTTTGAAAATGTATTGGAGACTCTTGTGATCTGTATAAATATCGACGTGCACTCCGTATAAGTAATGTCTCCACATTTTTAATACATGAACGACTGCAGCTAATTCGAGGTCATGGGTTGGGATAATTCTTTTCATGTTTCCGCAGCTGCCTCGAAGCATAAGCAATGAATCTACCGTGCTGCATTAACACGCATCCTAATCCAACACCGGAAGCATCACAGTATACTACATAACCATCGGACCCTTCTTGAAGTGTTAAGACTGGAGCTGAGGTTAATCTGTCCTTCAACTATTGGAAGCTGCATTCACAAGCATCATTCCATTGAAATTTTGCTGACTTCTGGGTTAGTTTCGTCAATGGGGCGGAAATAGATAAGAAGCCCTCTACGAATCTTCTATGATAACCTGCAAATCCTAGAAAACTACGAACTTCTGTAGGTGTCGTAGGCCTTGGCCAAGTCTTCACAGCTTCATTTTTCTGAGTATCAACTCGAATACCGTCATCTGAAATAACATGGCCCAGAAATGTTACGAAATTCAGCCAAAACTCGCACTTTGAAAATTTCGCGTACAATTCTCAGGCTCGAAGAATTCCAAGAACAATAAGTAAATGATCGGTACGTTCTGATTCTGTGCGAGAATACACCAGAATATCATCAATGAATACTATCACAAATAAGTCCAAGAGTGGGCTGAATACATTGTTCATCAAATTCATGAACATTGCCGGAGCATTAGTTAACCCAAACGACATCACCCGAAACTCATAATGGCCATATCTCGTTCTGAAGGTTGTTTTAGGAATATCTTCTTCTTTAACCCTCACTTGATGATAGCCCGACCTCAGGTCTACTTTAGAAAACCACTTGGCACCCTGCAGCTGATCAAATAAATCGTCAATTCTTGGGAGAGCATATTTGTTCTTTATCATCACCTTGTTCAACTGCCTATGTCACGACCCAACCCCGTAGGCCGTGACTAGTGCCCGATCTGGGCACCCGAACGCATCTACCAAATGCTATCTTAAATTGTATCAAACGCATTCTAGTATAAAGCAGAAGCCGACAAGGCTTTATTTCAAATTTAGCTGATTTGCAGAAAAATTTCGGCAGAGTTTCCTTTGTTTTACGGACTATCCCATATACCCTGCACGCAGAAAATACCAACAAAGGCCACACAGGGCCAACAGAGTAACATTTAAATATATGCGGACCGGCCGCGGCGGCGAATGGGATCGCCCAAACACAACATATACACACAGCTGTACAGAAAGATCCCAACCCACAAACATGTCTACAGAATCATATGGCTGGACAGGGCCCCGCCGTACCCATGAACGAGAATATACACATATAGAAGTAACAGACTGTACCAAAAGATGGCTCTGAATAAAAGAGCGCTCCAAAAATAGCAGAATGAGATCCTAAGCGGACGGATCAGCAAACCTGTCGTCGGTACCTGCGCGGCATGAAGACGCAGCCCCCGAGGAAAGGGGGTCAGTACGAAATATGTACTGAATATGTAAAGCCTGAGTTGCAGAAACAAAATCATAACTGGTATAGAACGTACAGAATAAACAGAAAAATCCAAAGTATCAGATACATAATTTCAAAACATGCAGAGTGTGTACAGAAACATATGCCATATCAAATCCGGCCCCTGCCGAGGGACTCGGTAGACAGAACGTGGCCACCCTCCCGACGCTGGTGCCACAACACAGAAGAATCAGAATGGGGCATAACCCCGTCACATATTATACCATATCAGATGGCCATAGCAAATCATATCAGAACAAGCGTACATGGCACAGCATACTCCACAACCCTATGTACGCGTATACCTGCCCCCTCACATCGAGGCATGGCGAACAATGCAAAGGATCACGCTTGACAACATATCCTGGCCCGGGCTCAGTGTGGGAATCATTGGGGCATCCACGAATGGAGTAGTGAGAGACTAATGCAATTAAAATATCATAAATGTTTTCAAGGACTCAATGAGGCGTATCAAGGGCAAACAAATCCAATGAAGTCGGACGTGATCATAATAAAAGCATTTCGGACGTCATAATAAATTACAGAAGTATAACCTTCCTGAAGTCGTTCCGAGTGTCAAAATAATTTATCAGACTTAATAGAATATTTAAAACCATATTCGTTAGGTAATTAAAAGGGTAGTCGAAACGTTTCTTTCAAAAATTGTTCGAAAAGGAGACTTTAGTACATTAAGGGCAAAACCGGGAATAGCGGGCCCACCTCGGAACAAGCAAGGCGGTGGGCTCAAATTACGCCCTTTAAGCTTATGGGGTCACCTATAAAGGTTCTACGGACATTCTATAGCTTTTCAAGGAGTTTAGAGAAAGTTTGCATAATTTCAGGAAAAGCATATCAAAATGGTTCAATTCTACTGAAGGAAAAACTGAGATTTTCTCTTGCGGATTCCGATGGCCAAGAAGGTCTTTTGAGGCCCGAATCCGATCCTAAAACACTTAGATATGCCAAAAGAAGGATCGGGGTAGCTTTACATACCTTTCAAGCTCTTTACGCCTTTCCAAACTCACTTCCCGTTTCGTCGAAAAACTGCAATTGGTCAAGTTTACCAATTGTAAGCTATGAATACCAAAGTTTCAACTTAATGCATATTTGGCTACCGAAATTTCGGCAGCACTGCCCCTATACATATGGCACCCCGAGAATTCAACTCGGCTAGAAATCATCAACAACAACCCAAATGACAACATCAATATCAACAAAGAACATTAAATACATAAATATCCTTCAACTAGGCATTTTTCTCACAAGTTGACATATCCTTCATTCTAACCCAAACTTTCAAACTAACATCATTGATTTCACATCCATTATCACTCAAGATCATCACAATATAGATTTAGAGACATTTCATATCATTTTCCTTAAGTTATACACTTGATATACATAATATACAACTTTCTGCCAAAATCATAACTTATGCAAAACATCAAATCTTTGGCATACAACTTCATAACACGTTTCCAACTTCCAAATTCATCAATGATTATCACTATTAGCAACCAAACAACTTCATGTCCTTGATGTCGGAAACTCATACCAAAACGACATAAGTGTTTACATTCCAATTCGATACAAACTTATATCATTCTAACTTCATTTACAATACAAACATCACAACAACACTCTAACACATTAAACAAACTTAATCAATTCCATTCCATAGCCAACATACCACACGGCCATATGCCCATTTTATCAACTTCAACTAAATTCATTCAACTTCCAATTCCCATATACATTTCATCATAACCATAACTAGAATATAACATGAATTCAACACCTTATGGCTATACCACATATACATGCACACGGCCACACACTTATAACACACACCCACTTTGAAAACTTCCACTTCTTCATGCAATCAACACATTCCTACATACTACAACACAAACAAGACCTCATAACACAATAAAAGGAGGTGGATTCTTACCTTTTTACTCCTTCTTCTTTGCTTGGATGTATGATCACTTTGAGGAATTTAATGCTTCTCTCTCCAAACCAACTATACCAAGTTACAAAGGGACTTTGAATTAGTAGAAATCCAACAAGAGAAAAAAATTTTGAACAAGATTTTTGGTGGCTAAATTTCCACCCCAAACCCGAACCCTCTTCTTGTTTTCCTCTCTTATTTTGCTTTGTTCTTCTTATCTTCTAAGTTATTGAATTGTCTTAATATTTATCCAAATATAAACTAGTTGATCACATGACTAAGCACATGATCAACTAAGTGGGTTTGGGCCAAGGCCAAGAGCTTGGCCGGCGACCCCTAGCAACATTGGGCCTCATTTTTCATTTCCATTTTTGGCCCAATGACATATAGTCCACGTTTTGTAATCCCCGAAATTAATTTCCAAAATTCCAAATTTGCCCTTAGTCTTCCTCGACACTTCCACATTAATATTCTTTCATGCACAACTCTTATGTTAAAAGTAACCAATTATGACTTCATTTCATACAAGTCAAGATTATTTCTAATTTTCCAAATGCGCAGAAATACGAGATATAACAGCCTATAATCGATGCACATTCGTAGGGAACCATCTTTCTTTCTCACGAACAAGACTGGTGCTCCCCACGACGATGAACTGGGTCTAATTGCGCCTTTAGCTCTCTCAATTCTGCCGGAACCATTCGATAAGGTGGAATAGAGATAGGCTTGGTGTCCGACAACACATCAATGGCGAAGTGAATTTCTCTTTCTGGAGGAAGGCCTGGAAGTTTGTCTAGAAATACATACGGAAATTCATTTACTACCGAAACGGATTGGAAAGTAGGCGACTTTGCTTCGGTATCATGAACTCAAACCAGATGATAAATGTAGCCTTTGGCTATCATCTTTCTTGCCTTGAGGTAGGAAATAAACCTACCTCTTGGAGATGCTGTATTACCCTTTCATTCAAGCACGGGCTCTCCCGAAAATTGAAATCGAACTACTTTCATCCGGCAATCAACATTAGCATAGCATGAGGCCAATCAATCCATACCCATGATCACATCGAATCTAACATTTCAAGCTCAACTAAATCAACTTTAGTTTGGCGATCACATATCACTATCACATAATTTTTATACACTTGCCTTGCTATCACGGGATAACCAACCGGAGTAGATACCTCAAAAGGTTTGATTGGCTCAAGTTTCACCCCAATACGACCAACAACATACGGGATAATATAAGACAAGGTAGAACCCGGATCTATCAATGCATACACATCATGGGCTATTATGGATAATGTACATGTAACCGTATCCGGGGAGGACTCAAGATCCTGTCGTCCGGCTAAAGCATACACACGGAGCTGAGTGGCACATGAAGTAGATGCTCCCCCTCTGCCTCTACCTCGACATGCTGGAATTTGGGGGATCTGCCCTACCGGGCGCACTGAAGAGGAACCAGTTGCTGACCCTATGGGCTGAACCCCAACTCTACCACTCACCGATGGGCAATCTCACATCATATGCCCAACCTGCCCACAGGCATAGCAAGCATCTGAACCTTGGCGTCATTGTCCGGAATGTAGTCTACCACATTGGCTGCACCGTGGCACTGGGGGTCTCCTATGACTATAATCTTCCCTGAACTGAGAATCCGAGGCCCTCAAACTCTGACCCGGTCCTGAACGAAGGGAGCGATAAAATCTCCTACCCGTGAATCGAGGAGGTGCACTAGTCACGACTGGCATGAATGTTGGGAATAAGTCTGCCTCGATCCCCCTCTATAATCACTGCCTGCCCCAGAGATCTGGCCCTCTTGCTTTTCCTTCTATCAACATCACGATCACCTCTTGGTTGTGGCTGTCGTCCCTCTAAGTTCTGGGCATGGGCTTGTATTCGGGAAATATCCATCCCTTCTTGCAATGAGTCCGTCAAACAGTCCTTGAACAAATGTGGCCCCAAACCACTTGCAAACCTGTGCACCCTATCTCCCATATCAGACACCATAGTCGGGGCATACCTAGCCAAGGAATTAAATTGCAGGCTATACTCCCGGGCACTCATACTTCCTTGCTTCAAATTTAGAAATCTATCCGCTCTAGCTCGGCGAACCTCAGGTGGCAAATAATGATGAATGAAAGCATCTACGAATTCTTGCCAAATCGGAGGAGGAGCATTCTATCTTCTTGATAAGACCCAGTTATTATACCATAAGACTGCCACATCTCGGAGTCTATAAGATGCCAACTCCACGGATTCAGTTTCGGAGGCATGGACAATCCTCAATGTTCTCAACATCTCATCAATGAAACCTTGTAGGTCTTCTTCCGGCTTTGACCCGAAAATCTCTGGAGGATTTAAGCTCATAAAACCACGGGCTCGGGTGCTAGCTGACCGATCACTTGGGCTCGCATTTTGCTTCTGTGCCTGGGCGGCAACCAACTATGTTAATTTACACCTCGAAAAGTTTCCCGTGAACGTACAACGAATAGACTAACGAAGAATATGAGGGTACAATGTTTTATTAAGAAGGGAATGACTATTTATAGGCTTTGAAAATATGGAAGTTGCAGATTTGCACTTTGGCTCAGTTGGTCGTAAAATAGAATACGACCCATAAAGTGGTTTACGGACCGTAAACTGCCATCGTCCTTCAAACTTCCAAAATTTCAACTTTCTGCCAAATATCTAAATGGTTAAATATGACTCAGAATATGGACCGTAAATTGAAATACGGCCCGTAAACTGCAATCGTAAACCACCATAACTCCAATATACCTTTCTGGTTCTGTTATGCTTAAATACGATCGTGAAGGACGGACAGTAAACCAGAATATAAACTGGGATTACGGCCACTGTGCACTCCGACTACTGTTCATAAAAATCAGATTTTTGTGATTAATATAAGGGACCCTTTCTCATTCATTTTCATTTTATTTTCACTCTCCACAAGTCAAGAAACATCTAGAACTCTCTCTACTCTTCATCCACAAGAGAATCAAAGGAATATCAAGATCAACAACACCAAATCCGTGAAATCAAGAGTGTGAAACTCATCAAAGTTCATCTATACCAAGAAATTGCAAAGAAAGTGAAGTAGGGTTTTTGGTATAGAAGAGTATTGCTACTCAAGGCTCGTTCCTACAACATCTAAGGTAATATTAATGACCTTCTCATGATGATTGAAGTATTAATACGTTGAAACACTTGGATTATGGAAGAGTGTAGTAAATGGGTCATAAAATGTGAATAGTGCCATAATTGAATGATAGTTGGAATGAATTATGAATGTAGATGTGTTGTGAGTATAAAGATGTGATAAATGATGTCTAGACCATGTAATGGGTGTGATATATAAGAAAATGTGATGATGAGCTAAAACTCATAAATGTGGAGAAATTGGAGAAAAATAGTGGGAGGTGGTAGAGGTAGATAAATGACGATTGTTGATACGATATTGTGAGTGTTGTTATGAATGTTTGGTAGTTGAAATGAAACATGGGAAAAGTAGTAGAAATGAAGGAAACGCTGCACAATATTACCTAGAAATAGTAGCGTGTTCTTATCGTCGATTGATTAACGATGGTATGAATTCTCTCTTGAAGGTAGAGACGTGACATCAAAGGAAATCAAGCTAGCGATAGCATAGTTAAACGACAAAGGTATGTGAGGATTATCTTTTCTTTCAAAAGGCATGAATCCTTCAAGTATTATATAATCCTTCTACAAAACAAAGCCTATGAGTCTTCCAATATATCGAATTACATATGAATATGATGGTGATGATAATGAGCTAGAGTATAGAGATTCAAGAAATTGTGGCATGATGTTCCTATAACGCTAGTGATATTATCTTTGTTAATGCTTGCCTTATGCTCTATTTCCTTCAAGGCGAGGCACGATATTCATAAATGTTCATAATACAATCGGGGGTTCACGACCTTACGTCACCCCGACATAATGTGGTTGCTCTTAAAGCTTAATGTATGCTCTTAATGCTAATATATGATATGTCTAAAAGATGATTAACAATTCTAGTTGTAATACGATGATGATATGCATAAGACTCCGAGAAATGGTAAAATAATGCTATGCTATGAGATGTGTAATAGTGATGTGTTATGATTGATTTTGTGATGATAAGATTCCACCGCGCCTATTTGGCTGGGCATGTCACCGCGAGTGCGGGCTGCATATGGTTCCACCGCGCCTAGATGGCCGGGCATGTCACCGCTAAGGTGGGCTGCTATGTTTACGCCGAGCCTAGAGGGTCTGGCATGATCACCACTAGTGGGCGACATATAGGGATTACCCGGACGCGGGTAATGATGCGTAGTATGATGTGATGATGTACGTGATGAAGTATGTGATGATGTATGTGATGATGAATGTGATGATATATGGGATGTGATAACACATATACTATGATGATGTAAAATGTGATATATGTAAAAAGTATGTTGCTTGTAACACTCAAGCAGGTTATATCTTTTCTTATGATTCATGATGCTTCTATGACACTGTTCATTTCATTCCTGCCTTACATACTCAGTACAATGTTCGTACTGATGTCCGTTTTCTTTGGACGTTGTGTTCATGCCCACAGGTAGACAGGCAAGAGATCTTGCTCCGGACTCTTAGAAGCTGATAGCTGACTGTTATAACCCGTGTTTTCACACGTTTGGAAAGACTTGAATTATATTGGATCCTTGAGATATAAGGTCAAATTTGATATTTTGTTGAACATAGGAGTTATGCATGAAAGAATAGAGTCATGAAAGTGTGATACGCTAAGGGCAATTTTGGAATTTTGGAAATTAGTTTCGGGAATTACAAAACGTGGACTATAAGTCATTGGGCCAAAAATAATGGAATAGAATTTAAGGCCCAATGCACTTGGAGTGGCCGGCCATGGTATGGCCCAAGCCCAAAATGTGTATTAAATTTTCATGGGATTAATTAACTTGAGGCCTTGATCCAAGCCCAATTAATTAGTCATGTGCATGGTCATGTGACAATTAATATAAGATGCCTAAAGTCTTCATTATATGCATTAGAACATTCAAGAAAACTAAGTAAGAAAGAAGTCAAGAACAAGAGCAAAAACCAAGAGGGTTTCGGGTTTGGCTAGGGAAAATAGGTACCAAAAATCTTGTTCCAAAAATTCATGTCTTGTGGTTTTCCTACTAAGATAAGGTTCCTTCGTAACTTGGTATAGTTGGATTGGAGTGGGGAGCATTAGAATCATCAAAGTGACTACATCTCCAAGTGAAGAAGACTTGAAGAAAAGGTAACAATTTCTACCTTTTTATTGTGTTATGAAGTTTTGATTGTGTTGTAGTATATAGAAATGTGTTGATTGTATGGAAAAATGGAAGTTTGCAATGTGGGTTTGGTATATGGCTTGTAGCCGTGTGTATATACATGTTGTATAGCCAAAAATGTATAGAATTCATGTTGTATTCTAGTTGTGAATGTGATGGAATTTATGTTGAGAATGAAAGTGGAATAAATTTGATTGAATGGATAAAAATAGCATATGGCCGTGTGGTGTATTTGGCTTGGGAATGAAATGGATTAAGTTTGTTTAGAGTATTGGAGTGTTGTTGTAATGCTTGATATGTAAATGAAGTTAGAATGATATAAGTTTGTATTGAATTGGAATGTAGAAACTTATGTCGTTTTAGTATGATTTTCCGACATTAAGGAAATGAAGTCGTTAGGTTGTGAATTATGATGATCATTGATGAATTTGGAAGTTGGAAACTTGTTATGAAATTGTATGCCAAAGATATGATGTTTTGCATAAGTTAAGACTTTGGCGGAAAGTGGTATATTATGTATATCGAGTGTATATCTTAAGGAAAATGAAATGAAATGTCCCTAAATCTATATTGTGATGATCTTGAGTGATAATGGATGTGAAATTATTGATATTAGTTGAAAGTTTGGGTTGAATTGAAGATTATGTCAACTTGTGAGAAAAATGACTAGTTGAAGGATATTTGAGTTTTTAATGTTTATTGTTGATATTGATGTTGTCGTTTGGGTTGTTGTTGATGAATTATAGCCGAGTTGAATTCTCGGGGTGCTATATGTATAGGGGAAGTGCTGCCGAAATTTCGGTAGCCAAATATGCATTAAGTTGGAACTTTGGTATCCATAGCTTACAATTGGTAAACTTGACCAATTGCAGTTTTTCGACGAAACGGGAAGTGAGTTTGGAAAGGCTTAAGGAGCGTGAAAGGTATGTAAAGCAACCCCAATTCTTCCCTTGGCATGCCCTTAGTGTGTTAGGGTCAGATCCGGGCCTCGAAGGACCTCTTGGCCCTCGGAATGCGCAAAACAAAATTTCAGTTTTTCCTTCAGTAGAATTGAACCATTTTGATACGTTTTTTTCTGAAATTATGCAATTTTGCTCTAAATTATTCAGAAAGTCATAGAATGTTTGTATAACCTTTTTAGGTGATACTATATGCTTAGAGGGCACAATTTGAGCCCGCCGCCTTGTTTGTCCCAAGGCGGGCCCGCTATTTACGGTTTTGCCCCTAATATGCTAAAGCTTCCTTTTTAAGCGATTTTTGAAACAAATGTTTTAATTACCCTACTAATCGCTTAACGAATATTATTTTAAATATTCTGTTAAATATTATAAATTATTTTGACACTCGGAATGACTTCGGGAAAGTTATACTTCTGTAATTTATTACGATATCCGAAATACATTTATTATGATTCCGTCCGACTCCATTTGATTTGTTTGTCTTTGCTACACTTCATCGAGTCTTTGAAAACACTTATGATATTTTTAAATTGCATTAGTCTCTCACTACTCCATTCGTGGATGTCCCAATGTTTCCCACACTGAGCCTGGGCCAGGATATGTTGTCAAGCATAATTCTCTGCATTGTTCGCCGCGTCCCGATGTGAGGGGGCAGGTATACGCGTACATGGGTTTGTGGAGTATGATGTGCCATGTCCGCCTATTCTGATCTGATCTGTTATGGCCGTTTTGATATGACATATTATGATACGGGGCCACACCCCTTTTTCTGATTCCTCTGTATAGTGGTACCAGCGTCGGGAGTGTGGCCACATTCTGTCTGCCGAGTCCCGTGGCAGGGACCGGATATGATATGATATGACATATGTTTCTGTACACATTCTGTCGGTTTTGGAAATATGCATTTGACACTCTGGATTTTGTACTCATTTTTCTGTAATCATTATGATTGACTTCTGTGATTCCGCTTTGCATATTCAGTACATATTTCGTACTGACCCCCTTCCTTCGGGGGCTGCGTTTTCATGCCGCGCAGGTACAGACGACAGGTTCGCTGATCCATCTGTTTAGGATCCTACTTCTGCTATTTTGGGGCGCCCTCTTCTACAGAGCCCATCTTTTGGTACAGTCTGTCACTGCTATCTGGATATGTACTTTGTTCAGGGTATGACGGGGCCCTGTCCCGTCTTATGATTATGATATGTTCTGTAGAGGTCTGTGGATACATCTGTGTGGGTTCTGTACATATGTTTGGGATGTTTTATTTTATGATAGCCTTATCGGCTTCTGTGTGCCAAGTCTGCTCTTCTGCTAAATTCTGTAGCATCCACTAATGTTATAATTATATTATTATTCTGATAATATGCTAATTTGGGTATCGGGTACGTATAGGTGCCCAGCTAGGGTACTGGTCGCGGCCCACGGGGTTGGGTCGTGACAAAAGTGGTATCAGAGCAGTTCGTCCTCGGAATGTCCACAGACCGTGTCTAGTAGCGTCTTGTTTAACGGTGTGTTGTGCACCACACCTATAGACAGGAGGCTACAGGGCATTTAGGATACTACCCTTCTTTCTGTCT
Organism: Lycium barbarum; assembly: GCF_019175385.1. Classification (NCBI taxonomy): domain Eukaryota; kingdom Viridiplantae; phylum Streptophyta; class Magnoliopsida; order Solanales; family Solanaceae; genus Lycium; species Lycium barbarum. The sequence continues at coordinate 61,020,887 of NC_083343.1, read as the reverse complement.
TAGATCGTGCGATAGAGCTGTGTTATCAGGATGACCCCTCCCTAACGAGTGGCTATATTTGCAGATATGCCTCCAAAAAAGGCAACAACGGCCCAAAAGGCCAAGTCAGCAGCCTTGGGAGAGACTAGCCGGGTCCAGAGGATTACCAGGGCCCAGGCAAATATTGCTTCGGAGACTTTGCCCCAGACAGAGGGTTCTTCTACACCGCCACTCGTGGAGGAGATTGGGGCAGCCGTAGCTACAGATCGGGGGGCGGCTCCACCGCCAGCTTCCGCAGTTACAGTACCTGAGCCTCCAGCTCCACGGCCAGGCACTGAGGATCATTCTATGAGGGAGGCAGTCCAGTTATTGACCAGACTGGTGGCAGGACAGGTCCAGGGGCATGGACTGGAAGGTGACCGGGCAGTCAGGCGTGATAGTTCGAGAGCCCGTGAGTTTTTGACTTGTAGTCCTCCAGAGTTCTTCGGGACAAAGCCCGAGGAGGATCCTGAGGAGTTTATCAGGAAGATGCGACGCACTCTAGATTTGATTAATGCTTCCGAGACAGAGTCAGTCGCGTTAGCTTCGTACCGGTTATATGATGTGGCGGCAAACTGGTACGAGTCATGGGGGCTATCCAGAGGGGACGGCGCTCCCCCAGCAGTTTGGGGCGATTTTTCTCAGGCGTTTCTTGGACATTTTCTGCCCCCAGAGTTGCGACGAGCCAGATCTGATAGATTCTTATTATTGAGGCAGAAGGGCCGCAGTATCCGGGACTATAGTTTGGAGTTTGATTCCTTGGCCCGATATGCACCTGCTGTGGTGGCTACTATGGCGGACCGGATGCACAGATATATTATGGGGCTGGATCGGTATTTTGTTGATAGCTGCTTAGTATTGGCTGCTCAGCCCGGTATGGACATTTCCCGTATTCAGGCCCATGCCCAGGGTATGGAGGATCGGGGCAGAGGAGGACACCAGCCTGACAAGGGCCAGGATCGGAGACAGCCCAAGAGGGCCAGGTCATCTGGAGATTTTCGGGGCAGACAGCCCCAACAGCCGCAGCAGCCTAGCAGATTCTCATCTCAGCCGGCGCAGAGCGCGCCTCCCCAGTCTACAGGTCGCAGATTTGATAGCCCAGGGTATTCAGGAGTAGGCCAGAGCTCCGGGGCTTCAGGTGTTATATCCCGTATTTTTGAACCTCGGAGCATCTGCTGGGGTGGGGCCCACATACCGAGATTTTTTTTGGAACATCTGAAAAGTCATATGAATCACATATGTAAAGTGTTATATCCCGTGTTTTCGTACAATTGGAAATCGTGAAATAATTACGACTTGTGTGTTATAAGGACCTAATTTAAATTTTGTGAATATGACTATGTTGGTTGTGAAATCTTTGATGCTAAGACCTCGGGGAAGGCCGAGGGTAAATTTGGAATTTCGAAAATTAGTTTCGGGAATTACAAAACGGGACTTTTAATGAATTGGGCCAAGGAAATTGAAATAAACATTTGGGCCCAAAGAGGTGGGGTGGCCGGCCACTAAGGCATGGTCCAAGCCCACTTTTAAAAGTCATGTGCTATGCACATGACCTCTAGTATGGATATATATCAATGTAACACTTAGAAATTATCTAGAAAATCACAAATCATTCCTTTGAGTCAAAAACCCCATTCGGCCGAACCATAGAAAAAAAAAAAGAAAAGAAAATTTTCCTAGCTTGTGTTGTGATCCAAAAACCTTGGGTTCTACATATTTGTGAAGTACTCAAGACGCTCTCCGACGTGGTATAAATAGTTTGGCACGAGGACGACGTTTTCGACAAGTCGGGTTTTCAAGAAAAGGTAAGAATTTTGCCCCTTTTATGTTATAGAATTGATATGAATGTATTAAGAATTGGAAATAGACGAGAATCCCGTAATTTTAACGTAAATAGAAAGTCGTGGGTGTGTGTTTGTAGAGTGTTTGGCCGTGAGCCATAGAGAGAAAAATTGGTGTGAATTGATCTTGGCTAAGTTGGTATAATGTGTTGTTGTGATCCTTATATCGTAAATGATTGATTGTTGAATTAAATTGGCGGTGGAAAACGAATTCGGATATTATCGGAAAGTGTATATCCTTTGTATCTTTATGTATATCATTGTATATTTAGGGTGCTAGAGACTTTAGATATGAACTTATAATGATGTTAATGAATTCGGAATGAAACGACGTGAGTTAGAATGTTCGTCGTGCACTTTTGATTGTTTTGAAGAATTATGGAACATAATGGATTTTGGTGTAATTTCGGGTATGGCTTGGATTGTAGTTAGATTGTGATTGTATAAGTTTGAATGTGGAAATGAATCCAATTATGTAGATGTAGAATTGGAGTTTTGAAAGTTTGAATGGAAGTTGCCAATTTAGATAACAAAGTGGAATTTTGAAGCTAGAATGGCTTGATTGTTGTTTGTGTTGTTTGTTGATGTGTGGGCTGTTGTTGTTGTTGTATTTTGAGCCGAGCTAAGTCTCGGGGATGTTAGATTTATAGGGGAAGTGCTGCCGAAATTTCGGTAGGCAAAAATTGGAGTTAAAGGCATTTTTAAGCCTAAGAATCTCAATTGGTAACTTTGACCATTTGCAGATTTTTGACGAAACGGGACTGGACTTTTGGAAGGGCTTACGACGTCTGTGAGGTATGTAAAGCTTCCCAATCCTTTATTTGGCATATCTTAGTGTGTTAGTTGAATATGAGACCTTCCGGAGCATTTCTGCTCCTCGAAACCCGATCCACAGGAAAGTTACTATTCATTCAATTCGATTGAAGCCTAAAGGCTCCCTTTTTGGCTAGAATGCCATTATTCGTCCGAAACCTATCGAAATGTGGTCGGGTAACCTAGAAATGATTATGTATGACCCTTGGCATATTACTGCTCATAAAAAAAAAATATGTTCGCCACCTCACTTCGACTCGAGGTGGGTCCGCTACCCCAAATTGCCCGATTTGCCCTTCGGGCCATCTTTGAGAATAGAGTTAAACGTACCACTTCTGATCTTTGGAACATCCTTCCACGGGGTATGTTTGGACTATTCGATGCACTAATCCAGGTTTTGAACTATATGGACCATTTTGGAATCGTTTTGCAAAATGAAACCTGATGTCGACTAAGTATTCGACTATTTTGTAATAGGATATGATTTATGAGTTTACTTTGTTTTGAAACACTATTTTGAAATACGATTTGCATTTGTTTGCTCACGACTCCGCTCGTGCCTTATTATGACTTCGTTCACCGGTTCCCGGGCCGGTTTTGATTCGTACGCTGTATGATAAATTCGGCCGTATGCTGTGTTACGGTTCCCGAGGCTTCGCCATAGGGCCCGGTTCCGTTTGGAGTTATGCTGTGATATGGCTCGTGATGCGATACGCTCACCGATGATTATGATTATGTTCGGGGATGTACGGAGATTTGAAACCTTCTGGTGTTATGCTGTGTATGGTGCCAGCGTCGGAGTGGCGACCACGTTCTTAAGCGTTTGCATGATTTTGTTTGCATAAAATACATGTATATGATTTCGATACAGATTTTGACATACCAGTTTGTACCCCACTTTGACATTTGATTTGCTTTCGGTTTTGATCTATAATTCTGTACTCCGTGCTTTACATACTCAGTACATATTTCGTACTGACCCCCTCTCTTCGGGGGCTGCGTTTTATGCCCGCAGGTGCAGATATCGGTGATCCTCCGCAGTAGGCTTCACTTCTTGCTATTCCGGAGTACTCTTATCCGATCCGGAGTCCACTTTTGGTACAGACTCTTTTGTTTTGTATATATTTGGTATGTCTGACTATTTGGCCACGGTGGGGCCCTGTCTCGCCACATGTCTTTGTTTTGAGTTCGTAGAGGCCTGTAGTCATATATGTGGGGCGAGGGTCCTATGTGTTTATTGTCTGATTTTGCTTTCGGGTCTTAAAGCGGTCTGTTTGATATGATGGCCCCAAATGGCCCTTTTGTATATATTTGTATTTTGACCGGCGATGTCTATTCCGCCGCTTTGTTTGAGTTTGATTTGATATAACCGCTTAAGACATATTTTCGATATAAAGTATGTTTGATATAACTTCTTGAAAATTCTGAAATAAGTTTGGATTCGGAAATGAATATGCGATTTGGTCTGGGCACCCAGGTAGGGTGCCAGTCGCGGCCCACGGGGCTGGGTCGTGACAAAAGTGGTATCAGAGCGGTTTGTCCTCGGAATGTCTACAGGCCGTGTCTCGTAGAGTCTTGTTTATCGATGTGTTGTGCACCACATCTATAAACGGGAAGCTACAGGGCATTTAGGATGTTACTTTCTTTGTAATCTTAGATCGTGCGATAGAGCTGTGCTATTAGAATGATTTTGATTTGACTCGCCTTCGTGTTTGCAGTGATGCCTCCGAAGAAGGCAACGGCGGCCCAGAAGGGCAAGGCGAGGATTGGAGAGACTAGCCAGGCACAGCGAGCTACCCGGGCTCGTGTCTATGATTTGCCTGAGGATGTACCTCATTCGGAGGGGTCTGCTACACCCCCACTAGTACAGCCTGGAGCAGGACCTTCAGCAGCTCCAGAGGTCCGTGTACCCGCACCTGAGACTCCAGCTCCTCAGCCAGGGGTGGAGGATAGGACCCTGAGGGAGGCTGTACGGCTGTTGACTACACTGGTAGCAGGACAGGCTCGCAGGCGCGGGCGGAGGGACGACGATGATGATGACAGACGGGACAGCCTGAGAGTTCGGGAGTTTTTGCTATGTGGCCCTCCAGAGTTCTTCGGGTCTAAGCCCGACGAGGACCCCCACGACTTTATTCGGGGGATGCGACACTCACTGGACTTGGTCAGGGCTTCAGAGACTGAGTCAGTTGAGCTGGCTTCGCACCGGCTTCGAGATGTGGCCACCCACTGGTACGAGACTTGGGAGCTGTCTAGAGGAGAGGGTGCCCCTCCAGCCACTTGGGATCAGTTTGTGACAGCATTCACCCGCCACTTTTTGCCACCAGAGTTACGGCGGGCACGGGCTGATCGATTCTTACGTCTGCAGCAGAGGGGTCGGAGTGTTCGCGAGTATAACCTTGAGTTTGATTCTCTGGCCCGATATGCACCGGCCGTGGTAGCAGATATGTCCGATCGGATGCACAGATATGTTATGGGATTGGACCGGTATTTGGTTGATAGTTGTATGGCAGTGTCATTGCAGGCAGACATGGACATTTCCCGGCTTCAGGCCTATGCGATGGGTATGGAGGACCGTCGCAGATCTGATCCTGCTGGCAGAGATCGAGACAGGAGGCCGCCCAAGAGGGCTAGATCGGTGGGTTATTCAGGGGATTCTCGAGGCGGACAGCCTCAGCAGCAGCAGCAGTCTGACAGATATTTTCCTCCCTCCGGCCGGGGTACTCAGTCAGGTAGCCGGAGATTCGATAGTACAGGACCGTCTGGGGCCGGTCAGAGCTCCAGAGTGGCAGGTTCACAGGTACCCAGGGGTCCCAGCCAGGCCAGACCACCCAGGCCCCGTTGTCCTCATTGCGGGAAGTCACATCCCGGGGAGTGTTACCGAGCGACGGGAGCTTGTTTTTCTTGTGGCGGTCAGGGCCACTTTATGAGAGATTGTCCATTGGCTAGCGGTTCTGGTAGTGCTGCTCAGCAGACAGGGTCAGCCGCCGGTTCTTCTTCTGCTCCATCAGTTGCACGCCCTGGAGGGCGAGGTATTTCAGCACCGGCAGGACGCGGTCGAGGCCGCGGTGGCACTTCAGGTTCTAGCGGTCCCTCGAACCGCATATATGCTTTGGCCAGCCGCCAGGATCAGGAGGCTTCGCCAAACGTCGTCACAGGTACATTGCTGGTTTTCTCCAGATCTGTATATGCATTGATTGACCCTGGTTCTACTTTATCATATATTTCCCCGCTCGTTGCTAGTAAGATTGGGATAGTGTCTGAGCCTATAGAACTGTTTGAGGTAGCTACGCCAGTTGGGGATTTTATTGTAGCGAGACAGATTTATAAGGATTGTTCTGTGACCATTTATGATCGTAGCACTAAGGCTGACTTGATAGAGTTAGACATGCTGGAGTTTGACGTCATTATGGGCATGGACTGGTTGTCTTCCTGTTATGCTAATGTCGACTGCCAGAAAAAGGTAGTCCGTTTTCAGTTTCCAGGAGAACCAGTCATAGAGTGGTTCGGATCTACAGCATCGCCGAGGGGTAAGTTTATTTCATACCTCAAGGCTAAGAAGATGATCCAGAAGGGTTATATCTATCATTTGGTTCGTGTGCACGATACTGCCGCGGAGGTACCTACCCTTCAGTCTGTTCCGGTCGTCAGCGAGTTTCCAGATGTTTTTCCTGACGAGCTTCCTGGCCTTCCGCCTGAGCGGGAGATTGATTTTTCTATTGAGTTGATGCCAGATACGCAGCCTATATCTATTCCTCCGTACAGGATGGCACCAGCCGAGTTGAAGGAGTTGAAGGAGCAGCTGAAAGATTTGCTGGATAAGGGCTTTATTAGACCCAGCACATCACCCTGGGGAGCGCCGGTGCTGTTTGTCAGAAAGAAAGACGGGTCATTGCGGATGTGTATCGACTACCGGCAGCTGAATAAGGTGACTGTTAAGAATAAATATCCCCTCCCCCGGATTGATGACTTGTTTGACCAGCTGCAGGGTGCTAGACACTTTTCAAAGATAGATCTGCGTTCTGGTTATCATCAGGTGCGAGTACGGGAGTCAGATATCCCGAAGACTGCTTTCAGGACTCGGTACGGGCATTATGAGTTCAGAGTTATGTCTTTCGGGCTGACTAATGCTCCAGCAGTATTTATGGATCTGATGAACCGGGTATTTCGGCCTTTCCTGGATATGTTTGTTATTGTGTTTATTGATGATATCCTGATTTACTCGCGATCAGTCGAGGAGCATTCAGATCATCTGAGGACGGTACTTGGCATCCTCCGTCAGCAGAAGTTATATGCTAAATTCTCTAAGTGTGAGTTCTGGTTGACTTCTGTGGCATTCTTGGGCCATATTATCGGCGCAGATGGTATTCGGGTTGACACGCAGAAGATTGAGGCTGTGCAGAATTGGCCCAGGCCTACTACACCGACAGAGGTGCGTAGTTTTCTTGGATTGGCTGGGTATTACCGCAGGTTCGTGGAGGATTTCTCTTCTATTTCAGCACCACTGACGAGGCTTACCCAGAAAGCAGCAAAATTCCAGTGGACAGATGCTTGCGAGCGCAGCTTTCAGATGCTGAAGGAGAGATTGATTACAGCACCAGTTTTGGCTCTTCCAGAGGGATCTGACGGGTATGTTGTCTATTGTGACGCCTCTGGTATTGGGATAGGATGTGTATTGATGCAGCACGGTCGAGTCATAGCCTATGCTTCCCGGCAGCTTAGACCGCACGAGAAGAACTATCCCACTCATGATCTTTAGTTGGCCGCGGTGATTCATGCTTTGAAGATTTGGCGGCATTATTTATATGGGGTCCATGTTGATATCTATACGGACCATAAGAGTCTCCAGTATATTTTCAGACAGAAGGAACTAAATTTGCGGCAGCGGAGATGGCTTGAGTTACTAAAGGACTACGACGTTGATATTCTGTACCATCCGGGGAAAGCCAATGTGGTAGCTGACGCGCTTAGCCGCAAGTCCGTGGGCAGTCTGGCTGATGTTCCATCTGATAAGAGAGATTTGGTTTGTGATATTCATCAGCTGGCCAGCCTCGGAGTTCGTTTGGTGGATTCTGGAGATTCTGGGATTTCTGTCCGTCCAGTTGCTGAGTCATCTATTATTCAGGAGGTAAAGCAGCGCCAGTTTGAGGATCCTCTTTTGATTCAGTACAGAGATGTGGCCCTTAGTAAATCAAAGACTCAGTTTGAGATCTCGCCTGACGGAGTATTATTATACGACGGCAGATTCTGTGTACCGGACGTTGCGGGCTTACGGCGGCAGATTATGGGCGAGGCCCATAATGCACGGTATTCTGTTCATCTTGGTTCCACTAAAATGTATCGGGACCTCAGGTGTTTGTATTGGTGGGACGGCATGAAGAAAGATATTGCTGAGTTTGTTAGTCAGTGCCCGAACTGCCAGCAAGTTAAGATCGAGCATCAGAAGCCCGGTGGATTATTGCAGGAGATGGAAATTCCAGCCTGGAAATGGGAGATGATTAATATGGATTTTGTTGTTGGATTACCGCGCACTCCACGCAGGTACGACTCTATCTGGGTTGTTGTTGACAGGCTGACGAAATCAGCCCATTTCCTTCCGGTTCGGACTACTTATTCGGCTGAGGACTATGCCAGATTGTATATCAGAGAGATAGTCAGACTTCACGGAGTCCCGATATCTATTATTACTGACCGAGGTACCCAGTTTACAGCAAATTTCTGGAGGTCATTTCAGGAGGGATTAGGGACTCAGGTGAGTCTCAGTACAGCTTTTCACCCTCAGTCCGACGGGCAGGCCGAGCGCACTATTCAGACGCTCGAAGATATGTTGCGGGCCTGCGTTATTGATTTCAGGGGCAGCTGGGACGATCATTTTCCGCTTATTGAGTTTGCCTATAATAACAGTTATCACTCCAGCATTCAGATGGCTCCGTACGAGGCCCTTTATGGCAGGTGATGCAGGTCTCCTATTGGCTGGTTTGACGTGGGCGAGACTAAGTTGATTGGGCCAGATGTAATCCAGGAGGCTGTAGATAAGGTAAAGCTTATTCGAGAACGATTATTGGCTGCTCAGAGTCGACAGAAAGCTTATGCAGATAGACGACGTCGACCGTTAGAGTTCCGGATTGGCGACTGGGTATTCCTGAAGGTGTCGCCCATGAAGGGTGTCATGAGATTCGGTAAAAAGGGTAAGTTGAGCCCCCGGTACATTGGACCGTATCAGATCGTGCGAAAGATAGGCGAGGTCGCCTATGAGCTAGACTTACCATCCGACTTGGAGGCCGTACACCCGGTGTTTCATGTGTCTATGTTGCGGAAATGCATTGGTGATCCTGCCAGGATATTCCCAGTTGACGACATTCAGGTGACGGAGCAGTTATCTTATGACGAGCAGCCTGTATCTATTCTGGATCGACAGGTGCGGAGACTACGCACTAAAGAAGTGCCCTCCGTCAAAGTCCTGTGGCGCAACAATAATCGGGAGGAGATGACTTGGGAGGCGGAGGACGAGATGAAGAAGAAATATCCCCACTTGTTTCCGACATCCGCAGGTAATCTAATTCCTTTTTCAGTTTGTTGTGTTGATTGATAAAATGAATTATGTATGTCATCATTAAAGAGGGACACTCCTGCCTTGATCATAAGACCTTATAAGACTAATCTAACATTCGGGGACGAATGTTCTTAAGGGGGGGAGAATGTTATGTCCCGTGTTTTCGTACAATTGGAAATCGTGAAATAATTACGACTTGTGTGTTATAAGGACCTAATTTAAATTTTGTGAATATGACTATGTTGGTTGTGAAATCTTTGATGCTAAGACCTCGGGGAAGGCCGAGGGTAAATTTGGAATTTCGAAAATTAGTTTCGGGAATTACAAAACGGGACTTTTAATGAATTGGGCCAAGGAAATTGAAATAAACATTTGGGCCCAAAGAGGTGGGGTGGCCGGCCACTAAGGCATGGTCCAAGCCCACTTTTAAAAGTCATGTGCTATGCACATGACCTCTAGTATGGATATATATCAATGTAACACTTAGAAATTATCTAGAAAATCACAAATCATTCCTTTGAGTCAAAAACCCCATTCGGCCGAACCATAGAAAAAAAAAGAAAAGAAAATTTTCCTAGCTTGTGTTGTGATCCAAAAACCTTGGGTTCTACATATTTGTGAAGTACTCAAGACGCTCTCCGACGTGGTATAAATAGTTTGGCACGAGGACGACGTTTTCGACAAGTCGGGTTTTCAAGAAAAGGTAAGAATTTTGCCCCTTTTATGTTATAGAATTGATATGAATGTATTAAGAATTGGAAATAGACGAGAATCCCGTAATTTTAACGTAAATAGAAAGTCGTGGGTGTGTGTTTGTAGAGTGTTTGGCCGTGAGCCATAGAGAGAAAAATTGGTGTGAATTGATCTTGGCTAAGTTGGTATAATGTGTTGTTGTGATCCTTATATCGTAAATGATTGATTGTTGAATTAAATTGGCGGTGGAAAACGAATTCGGATATTATCGGAAAGTGTATATCCTTTGTATCTTTATGTATATCATTGTATATTTAGGGTGCTAGAGACTTTAGATATGAACTTATAATGATGTTAATGAATTCGGAATGAAATGACGTGAGTTAGAATGTTCGTCGTGCACTTTTGATTGTTTTGAAGAATTATGGAACATAATCGATTTTGGTGTAATTTCGGGTATGGCTTGGATTGTAGTTAGATTGTGATTGTATAAGTTTGAATGTGGAAATGAATCCAATTATGTAGATGTAGAATTGGAGTTTTGAAAGTTTGAATGGAAGTTGCCAATTTAGATAACAAAGTGGAATTTTGAAGCTAGAATGGCTTGATTGTTGTTTGTGTTGTTTGTTGATGTGTGGGCTGTTGTTGTTGTTGTTGTATTTTGAGCCGAGCTAAGTCTCGGGGATGTTAGATTTATAGGGGAAGTGCTGCCAAAATTTCGGTAGGCAAAAATTGGAGTTAAAGGCATTTTTAAGCCTAAGAATCTCAATTGGTAACTTTGACCATTTGCAGATTTTTGACGAAACGGGACTGGACTTTTGGAAGGGCTTACGACGTCTGTGAGGTATGTAAAGCTTCCCAATCCTTTATTTGGCATATCTTAGTGTGTTAGTTGAATATGAGACCTTCCGGAGCATTTCTGCTCCTCGAAACCCGATCCACAGGAAAGTTACTATTCATTCAATTCGATTGAAGCCTAAAGGCTCCCTTTTTGGCTAGAATGCCATTATTCGTCCGAAACCTATCGAAATGTGGTCGGGTAACCTAGAAATGATTATGTATGACCCTTGGCATATTACTGCTCATAAAAAAAAAATATGTTCGCCACCTCACTTCGACTCGAGGTGGGTCCGCTACCCCAAATTGCCTGATTTGCCCTTCGGGCCATCTTTGAGAATAGAGTTAAACGTACCACTTCTGATCTTTGGAACATCCTTCCACGGGGTATGTTTGGACTATTCGATGCACTAATCCAGGTTTTGAACTATATGGACCATTTTGGAATCGTTTTGCAAAATGAAACCTGATGTCGACTAAGTATTCGACTATTTTGTAATAGGATATGATTTATGAGTTTACTTTGTTTTGAAACACTATTTTGAAATACGATTTGCATTTGTTTGCTCACGACTCCGCTCGTGCCTTATTATGACTTCGTTCACCGGTTCCCGGGCCGGTTTTGATTCGTGCGCTATATGATAAATTCGGCCGTATGCTGTGTTACGGTTCCCGAGGCTTCGCCATAGGGCCCGGTTCCGTTTGGAGTTATGCTGTGATATGGCTCGTGATGCGATACGCTCACCGATGATTATGATTATGTTCGGGGATGTACGGAGATTTGAAACCTTCTGGTGTTATGCTGTGTGTGGTGCCAGCGTCGGAGTGGCGACCACGTTCTTAAGCGTTTGCATGATTTTGTTTGCATAAAATACATGTATATGATTTCGATACAGATTTTGACATACCAGTTTGTACCCCACTTTGACATTTGATTTGCTTTCGGTTTTGATCTATAATTCTGTACTCCGTGCTTTACATACTCAGTACATATTTCGTACTGACCCCCTCTCTTCGGGGGCTGCGTTTTATGCCCGCAGGTGCAGATATCGGTGATCCTCCGCAGTAGGCTTCACTTCTTGCTATTCCGGAGTACTCTTATCCGATCCGGAGTCCACTTTTGGTACAGACTCTTTTGTTTTGTATATATTTGGTATGTCTGACTATTTGGGTACGGCGGGGCCCTGTCTTGCCACATGTCTTTGTTTTGAGTTCGTAGAGGCCTGTAGTCATATATGTGGGGCGAGGGTCCTATGTGTTTATTGTCTGATTTTGCTTTCGGGTCTTAAAGCGGTCTGTTTGATATGATGGCCCCAAATGGCCCTTTTGTATATATTTGTATTTTGACCGGCGATGTCTATTCCGCCGCTTTGTTTGAGTTTGATTTGATATGACCGCTTAAGACATATTTTCGATATAAATTATGTTTGATATAACTTCTTGAAAATTCTGAAATAAGTTTGGATTCGGAAATGAATATGCGATTTGGTCTGGGCACCCAGGTAGGGTGCCAATCGCGGCCCACGGGGCTGGGTCGTGACAAAAGTGGTATCAGAGCGGTTTGTCCTCGGAATGTCTACAGGTCGTGTCTCGTAGAGTCTTGTTTATCGATGTGTTGTGCACCACATCTATAAACGGGAAGCTACAGGGCATTTAGGATGTTACTTTCTTTGTAATCTTAGATCGTGCGATAGAGCTGTGCTATTAGAATGATTTTGAGAAAACGTTTTCGGGTGACCTGATTTTGAGAAAACGTTTTCGGGTACCTTTGGACCAAATCAAAGTGGAAACCCTCCAAACGAATATTTTTAAGAAAACGTTTTCGGGTGACCTGACTTTGGGGGGCAAAAACTGTATTGTAAGTTTGGAATTTCGAAAATACCTTGAAATAGAAGTTGTAGATAATTGAATTAGCTTTCCATCCATAGGTCGTGGGTTCCCAGGTGGCGTCGGTACAAGGAGATATGAACGTTTTAAGGTCGAAAGGTCAGTGGGCTAGGCCCAACTCGGGACCAACCGAGTTGGCCCAAAAAAAATGAAAAAAAATTCAGGCCCAAGTGAGGAGCCATTCGGCCATGGTCCATAAAAAGGATCCAAGCCCATGGAATTAAGTCATGTGGTCAATGAATAAAAGACCACTTAATCATCCAAATTCCATAGAACTTTCAAGAGAAAGAATAGGAGGAAAAACAAGAGAAAAACAAGAACAAAAAGAGGGCATTTCGGGTTTGGCCATAGAAAAATCACCCCTCAAAATCTTGCCTCTAAAATTATTTTCTTGTTGAATTCCTACTAAATTAAGTGTCCTCTACAACTTGGTGTAATTGTTTTGGAAGAAGGAGCACTTATTTCTTCAAGTTGACAACTTGTTCAAGTGAAGAAGTTTGTAGAAAAAGGTAAGAATCAATTCCCTTTTCTTATGTTATGAAGGTTTGTTTATGTTGTGGTATGTGGAAATGAGTAGAAATTATGGAAATAAGGAAGTTTGCAAAGTGGGTATGTATATATATATGTAGCCATGGGTGTATATATGTTGTATACATATATGAGTTGAATTTTATGTTGCATTCTAGTTGTGGTTATGATGGAAATTATATTGGGAATGAAAGTTGAATGAATTTTGGTTGAAGTTGGAATGTAGATGATTATGTCACTTTAGAATAATTTTGTGATATTATGGAAATGAAGTTGTTAAGATGTGAATTATGATTATGGTTGATGAATTTGGAAGTTGGAAACTTGTTATGAAGTTGTATGCCAAAGATTTGATGTTTTGCATAAGTTATGATTTTGGCGGAAGATTGTATATCATGTATATCGAGTGTATATCTTAAGGAAAACGATATGAAATGTTTCTAAAACTATATGGTGATGATCATGATGGTTGTTGAATATGAAATTATTGATCTTAGTTGAAAGTTGGGTTGAATTGAAGATTATGTCAACTTGTGAGAAAAATGACTAGTTGAAGGATATTTGTGTTTTTAATGTTCATTGTTGATATTGTTGTTGTCGTTTGGGTTGTTGTTGATGATTTATAGCCGAGTTGAATTCTCGGGGTGTCATATGTATAGGGGAAGTGTTGCCGAAATTTCGGTAGCCAAATATGCTTAAAGTTGAAATAATGGCATTAATAATTCACAATTGGTAAACTTGACCAATTGCAGTTTTTCGACGAAACGGGAAGTGAGTTTGGAAAGGCTTAAGGAGCGCGAAAGGTATGTAAAGCAACCCCAATTCTTCCCTTGGCATGCCCCTAGTGTGTTAGGGTCGGATCCGGGCCTCGAAGGACCTCTTGGCCCTCGGAGTCCGCAAGACAAAATTTCAGTTTTTCCTTCAGTAGAATTGAACCATTTTGATACGCTTTTTCTGAAATTATGCAATTTTGCTCTAAATTATTCAGAAAGTCATAGAATGTTTGTATAACCTTTTTAGGTGATACTATATGCTTAGAGGGCACAATTTGAGCCCGCCGCCTTGTTTGTCCCAAGGCGGGCCCGCTATTTACGGTTTTGCCCCTAATGTGTTAAAGCTTCCTTTTTAAGCGATTTTTGAAAGAAATGTTTTAATTACCCTACTAATCGCTTAACGAATATTATTTTAAATATTCTGTTAAATATTATAAATTATTTTGACACTCGGAATGACTTCGGGAAAGTTATACTTCTGTAATTTATTATGATATCCGAAATACATTTATTATGATTCCGTCCGACCCCATTGGATTTGTTTGTCTTTGATACGCTTCATCGAGTCTTTGAAAATATTTATTATATTTTTAAATTGCATTAGTCTCTCACTACTCCATTCGTGGATGTCCCAATGTTTCCCACACTAAGCCCGGGCCAGGATATGTTGTCAAGCGTAATTCTCTGCATTGTTCGCCGCGTCCCGGTGTGAGGGGGCAGGTATACGCGTACATGGGTCTGTGGAGTATGATGTGCCATGTCCGCCTATTCTGATCTGATCTGTTATGGCCATTCTGATATGACATTTTGTGATACGGGGCCACGCCCCCTTTTCTGATTCCTCTGTATTGTGGCACCAGTGTCGGGAGGGTGACTACGTTCTGTCTGCCGAGTCCCGTGGCAGGGATCGGATATGATATGACATATGTTTCTGTACACATTCTGTCTGATTTGGAAATATGCATTTGACACTCTGGATTTTGTACCCATTTTCTGTAATCATTATGATTTGACTTCTGTGATTCCGCTTTACATATTCAGTACATATTTCGTACTGACCCCCTTTCTTCGGGGGCTGCGTTTTCATGCCGCGCAGGTACAGACGACAGGTTTGCTGATCCGCACGTTTAGGATCCCATTTCTGCTATTTTGGGGCGCTCTCTTCTACAGAGCCCATCTTTTGGTACAGTCTGTCACTGCTATCTGGATGTGTACTTTGTTCAGGGTATGACGGGGCCCTGTCCCGTCTTATGATTATGATATGTTCTGTAGAGGTCTGTGGATACATCTGTGTGGGTTCTGTACATATGTTTGGGATGTTTTGGTTTTATGACAGCCTTATCGGCTTCTGTGTGCCAAGTCTGCTTTTCTGCTAAATTCTGTAGCATCCATTAATGTTGCTATTATATTACATTATTTTGATAATATGCTAAATTGGGTATCGGGTACGTATAGGTGCCCAGCTAGGGCACTGGTCGCGGCCCACGGAGTTGGGTCGTGACATCAGGTTCACGGACAGATAGAGGTTCTGGTCAGATGAGGCCACCCAGGGTTCAGTGTTCTTTTTGCGGCAGATACCATACGGGAGAGTGCTACAGAGCCGCCGGTGCATGCTTTTCTTGTGGTCGTCAGGGCCATTCTGTGAGAGATTGCCCGTATAAGGGTAGTTCGGGTGGTGCAGCGCAGCCTACCGGATCAGTCGCTGGGTCTTCATCTTCGTCAGTGGCTATGCGCCCTACGGGGCAGGGTTTTCCAGCACCAGCGGGTCGCGGCAGAGGCCGTGGTGGAGCTTCTGGTATCAGCGGTCCTTCGAACCGCATTTATGCTTTGGCCAGCCGCCAGGATCAGGAGGCATCTCCTAATGTCGTCACAGGTACTTTATTGGTCTTCTCTCGATCTGTGTATGCACTAATTGATCCAGGTTCGACTTTATCATATATTTCACCCCTTGTTGCCGGTAAAATTGGTATTATGTCTGAACCTATAGAGCCATTTGAGGTAGCCACACCGATCGGGGACTTTATTGTAGCGAAACAGGTATATAAAGATTGTTCCGTAATTGTTTGTGACCGTGACACTAAGGCAGATCTGGTAGAGTTAGATATGACTGAATTTGATGTTATTATGGGTATGGATTGGCTAGCTTCCTGTTATGCTAATGTTGACTGCCAGAATAAGGTGGTTCGCTTCCAGTTTCCCGGGGAGCCAGTTATAAATTGGGCTGGTAATACAGCATCGCCGAAAGGTAAGTTTATTTCATACCTTAAGGCAAAGAAAATGATCAGAAAGGGTTATATCTATCATCTGGTTCGGGTGCAAGACTTGGACGCAGAGACGCCGACACTTCAGTCAGTCCCCGTGGTTAATGAGTTTCCAGATGTTTTCCCCGATGAGCTTCCAGGTCTTCCTCCAGAGCGGGAGATAGATTTCTCTATTGATTTACTTCCAGACACTCAGCCTATCTCTATTCCTCCGTACAGAATGGCGCCTGCAGAGTTAAAGGAGTTGGAGGAGCAGCTGAAAGATTTGTTGGATAAGGGCTTCATCAGGCCCAGTACTTCGCCTTGGGGAGCCCCGGTATTATTTGTGCGTAAGAAAGACGGGTCGCTGCGTATGTGTATTGACTATCGGCAGCTGAATAAGGTAACTATAAAGAATAAATACCCCCTCCCCAGGATTGATGATTTGTTTGATCAGCTGCAGGGCGCTAAGTGTTTTTCGAAGATAGATCTTCGATCCGGCTACCACCAGGTTCGCGTACGAGAGGCCGATATCCCTAAGACAGCTTTCCGGACCCGAAATGGGCATTACGAGTTCAGGGTTATGTCTTTTGGGCTGAAAAATGCTCCCGCAGTATTCATGGATTTGATGAACTGGGTATTCAGGCCATTCTTGGATATGTTTGTAATTGTATTCATTGATGATATCCTGGTTTATTCTCGGTCTGAGGCGGAGCACGCAGATCATCTGAGATCGGTATTAGGGGTACTCCGGCATCAGAAGTTATATGCGAAATTTTCTAAGTGTGAATTCTGGCTGTCTTCAGTGGCCTTCTTGGGGCATATTATCGCAGCTGATGGTGTCCGGGTGGACACACAGAAGATTGAGGCCGTGAAGAATTGGCCCAGACCTACGATGCCCACAGAGGTACGCAGTTTCCTGGGGTTAGCAGGTTATTACAGGAGGTTTGTGGAGAAGTTTGCTTCGATTTCAGCGCCTTTGACAAGGCTGACTCAGAAGGGAGCCAAGTTCCAGTGGTCTGACGCTTGTGAACGGAGCTTCCAGTTGCTGAAGGAGAAGCTGACTACAGCCCCAGTTCTGACTCTTCCAGAGGGACCGGACGGGTATGTTATTTATTGTGACGCTTCTGGCATGGGGTTGGGCTGTGTATTGATGCAGCAGGGCAGAGTTATAGCGTATGCTTCCCGGCAGCTCAAAAAGCATGAGAAGAATTATCCTACCCACGATCTGGAGCTCGCAGCGGTGATTCATGCTCTGAAGATATGGAGACACTATTTATATGGCGTTCATGTGGATATCTATACTGATCATAAGAGTCTCCAGTATATTTTCAGACAGAGAGAGCTTAATTTGCGGCAGCGGAGGTGGCTGGAGCTTCTGAAGGATTATGACGTGGATATTCTGTATCATCCAGGTAAGGCTAATGTTGTTGCAGATGCGCTCAGTCGGAAGTCGATGGGCAGTTTGGCCGATTTACAGCCAGACAGGAGAGAGATAGCCCGTGATATTCAGCAGTTGGCTAGTCTCGGAGTTCGTCTGGCCGATTCTGGAGATACACGGATTTCTGTTCGAGGGGTTTCTGAGTCATCCCTCAGGGACGATATTAAGCGGCGTCAATACGAAGATCCTGTCTTAGCTCAGTACCGGGACACAGCCTATGATAAGGAGAGGACTCCGTTCGAGTTTTCACCGGACTGCACTTTGTTATGCAGAGGCAGGTTGTGTGTACCTGATATTGCAGGCCTTCGGCATCAGGTTATAAGCGAGGCACATTATGCTCGCTACTCGGTCCATCCTGGGTCTACGAAGATATACCATGATCTCCGATGCTTATACTGGTGGGACGGTATGAAGCGGGATATTGCAGAGTTCGTCGCTCAGTGTCCTAATTGTCAGCAGGTCAAGATTGAGCATCAGAAGCCGGGTGGACTGTTGCAGGAGATGGAAATCCCGACTTGGAAGTGGGAGGTTATTAATATGGACTTCATTACAGGTTTGCCTCGCACTCCACGGAAGTATGATTCCATCTAGGTCGTTGTTGATAGGCTGACGAAATCAGCCCATTTTCTTCCCGTCAGGACTACATATTCCGCCGAGGATTATGCCAGGCTCTATATTAGAGAGATTGTGAAGCTTCACGGAGTTCCTATATCTATTATTTCTGACAGAGGCGCCCAGTTTACGGCGCGTTTCTGGAGGTCGTTTCAGGAGAGTCTAGGGACTCAGGTGAGTCTGAGCACAGCCTTCCATCCTCAGAGCGACGGACAGGCCGAGCGCACTATACAGACGCTGGGGGATATGTTGCGGGCCTGCGTTATTGATTTCAGAGGCAGCTGGGATGATCACTTGCCATTGATTGAGTTTGCATATAATAACAGTTACCATTCCAGCATCCAGATGGCTCAGTACGAGGCTCTATATGGCAGGAAATGCAGATCGCCGATTGGCTGGTTTGATATTGGCGAGTCAGAGTTGATTGGCCCAGATTTGGTCCAGCAGGCCGTGGACAAGGTAAAACTTATTCGAGAGCGACTGTTGGCAGCCAAGAGTCGACAGAAGTCATACGCGGATAAACGACGTCGACCGTTGGAGTTTCAGGTAGGTGATTGGGTATTCTTGAAGGTATCGCCTATGAAAGGCGTGATGCGGTTCGGCAGAAAGGGTAAGTTCAGTCCGCGCTATATTGGGCCTTATCAGATTGTTCGGAAGGTTGGAAATGTCGCCTATGAGTTATATTTGCCATCTGATTTGGAAGCGGTACATCCGGTATTCCATGTGTCTATGCTCCGCAAATGCATTGGTGACCCTTCTAGAATATTTCCTGCGGATGATATTCAGGTGTCGGAGCAACTATCGTATGAGGAGCAGCCCGTATCTATTTTGGATCGTCAGGTAAGGAGGCTCCGGAATAAAGATGTAGCCTCTGTTAAGGTACTGTGGCGGAACGAGAATAGGGAGGAAATGACATGGGAGGCCGAAGAGGAAATGAAGAAGAAATATCCTCATCTGTTCCCTATGCCCACAGGTAACCTTAAATTCCTGCTTAATTTCATTTCAATATCAATCGTATGTCATATGTGTCGGTTATAAGCATGAACTCCCCCAGAGTATTTTCCAACCCTATAAGGTTAATTTTACATTCGAGGATGAATGTTCAAAAGGGGGGGAGGATGTTATAACCCGTGTTTTCACACGTTTGGAAAGACTTGAATTATATTGGATCCTTGAGATATAAGGTCAAATTTGATATTTTGTTGAACATAGGAGTTATGCATGAAAGAATAGAGTCATGAAAGTGTGATACAAGGCTAAGGGCAATTTTGGAATTTTGGAAATTAGTTTCGGGAATTACAAAACGTGGACTATAAGTCATTGGGCCAAAAATAATGGAATAGAATTTAAGGCCCAATGCACTTGGAGTGGCCGGCCATGGTATGGCCCAAGCCCAAAATGTGTATTAAATTTTCATGGGATTAATTAACTTGAGGCCTTGATCCAAGCCCAATTAATTAGTCATGTGCATGGTCATGTGACAATTAATATAAGATGCCTAAAGTCTTCATTATATGCATTAGAACATTCAAGAAAACTAAGTAAGAAAGAAGTCAAGAACAAGAGCAAAAACCAAGAGGGTTTCGGGTTTGGCTAGGGAAAATAGGTACCAAAAATCTTGTTCCAAAAATTCATGTCTTGTGGTTTTCCTACTAAGATAAGGTTCCTTTGTAACTTGGTATAGTTGGATTGGAGTGGGGAGCATTAGAATCATCAAAGTGACTACATCTCCAAGTGAAGAAGACTTGAAGAAAAGGTAAGAATTTCTACCTTTTTATTGTGTTATGAAGTTTTGATTGTGTTGTAGTATATAGAAATGTGTTGATTGTATGGAAAAATGGAAGTTTGCAATGTGGGTTTGGTATATGGCTTGTAGCCGTGTGTATATACATGTTGTATGGCCAAAAATGTATAGAATTCATGTTGTATTCTAGTTGTGAATGTGATGGAATTTATGTTGAGAATGAAAGTGGAATAAATTTGATTGAATGGATAAAAATAGCATATGGTCTTGTGGTGTATTTGGCTTGGGAATGAAATGGATTAAGTTTGTTTAGAGTATTGGAGTGTTGTTGTAATGCTTGATATGTAAATGAAGTTAGAATGATATAAGTTTGTATTGAATTGGAATGTAGAAACTTATGTCGTTTTAGTATGATTTTCCGACATTAAGGAAATGAAGTCGTTTGGTTGTGAATTATGATGATCATTGATGAATTTGGAAGTTGGAAACTTGTTATGAAATTGTATGCCAAAGATTTGATGTTTTGCATAAGTTAAGACTTTGGCGGAAAGTGGTATATTATGTATATCGAGTGTATATCTTAAGGAAAATGAAATGAAATGTCCCTAAATCTATATTGTGATGATCTTGAGTGATAATGGATGTGAAATTATTGATATTAGTTGAAAGTTTGGGTTGAATTGAAGATTATGTCAACTTGTGAGAAAAATGACTAGTTGAAGGATATTTGTGTTTTTAATGTTTATTGTTGATATTGATGTTGTCGTTTGGGTTGTTGTTGATGAATTATAGCCGAGTTGAATTCTCGGGGTGCTATATGTATAGGGGAAGTGCTGCCGAAATTTCGGTAGCCAAATATGCATTAAGTTGGAACTTTGGTATCCATAGCTTACAATTGGTAAACTTGACCAATTGCAGTTTTTCGACGAAACGGGAAGTGAGTTTGGAAAGGCTTAAGGAGCGTGAAAGGTATGTAAAGCAACCCCAATTCTTCCCTTGGCATGCCCTTAGTGTGTTAGGGTCAGATCCGGGCCTCGAAGGACCTCTTGGCCCTCGGAATCCGCAAAACAAAATTTCAGTTTTTCCTTCAGTAGAATTGAACCATTTTGATACGTTTTTTTCTGAAATTATGCAATTTTGCTCTAAATTATTCAGAAAGTCATAGAATGTCTGTATAACCTTTTTAGGTGATACTATATGCTTAGAGGGCACAATTTGAGCCCGCCGCCTTGTTTGTCCCAAGGCGGGCCCGCTATTTACGGTTTTGCCCCTAATATGCTAAAGCTTCCTTTTTAAGCGATTTTTGAAAGAAATGTTTTAATTACCCTACTAATCGCTTAACGAATATTATTTTAAATATTCTGTTAAATATTATAAATTATTTTGACACTCGGAATGACTTCGGGAAAGTTATACTTCTGTAATTTATTACGATATCCGAAATACATTTATTATGATTCCGTCCGACTCCATTTGATTTGTTTGTCTTTGCTACGCTTCATCGAGTCTTTGAAAACACTTATGATATTTTTAAATTGCATTAGTCTCTCACTACTCCATTCGTGGATGTCCCAATGTTTCCCACACTGAGCCCGGGCCAGGATATGTTGTCAAGCGTAATTCTCTGCATTGTTCGCCGCGTCCCGATGTGAGGGGGCAGGTATACGCGTACATGGGTTTGTGGAGTATGATGTGCCATGTCCGCCTATTCTGATCTGATCTGTTATGGCCGTTTTGATATGACATATTATGATACGGGGCCACGCCCCTTTTTCTGATTCCTCTGTATAGTGGCACCAGCGTCGGGAGGGTGGCCACATTCTGTCTGCCGAGTCCCGTGGCAGGGACCGGATATGATATGATATGACATATGTTTCTGTACACATTCTGTCGGTTTTGGAAATATGCATTTGACACTCTGGATTTTGTACTCATTTTTCTGTAATCATTATGATTGACTTCTGTGATTCCGCTTTGCATATTCAGTACATATTTCGTACTGACCCCCTTCCTTCGGGGGCTGCGTTTTCATGCCGCGCAGGTACAGACGACAGGTTCGCTGATCCATCTGTTTAGGATCCTACTTCTGCTATTTTGGGGCGCCCTCTTCTACAGAGCCCATCTTTTGGTACAGTCTGTCACTGCTATCTGGATATGTACTTTGTTCAGGGTATGACGGGGCCCTGTCCCGTCTTATGATTATGATATGTTCTGTAGAGGTCTGTGGATACATCTGTGTGGGTTCTGTACATTTGTTTGGGATGTTTTGTTTTATGATAGCCTTATCGGCTTCTGTGTGCCAAGTCTGCTCTTCTGCTAAATTCTGTAGCATCCACTAATGTTATTATTATATTATTATTCTGATAATTTGCTAATTTGGGTATCGGGTACGTATAGGTGCCCAGCTAGGGTACTGGTCGCGGCCCACGGGGTTGGGTCGTGACACTGACCGAAAGCACTCCTTTGTTCCGGAGGTGCTTATGACGATTCTTTTGTGTATATTGGTACATGTCATTCCATGGAGGCTCGTAGATACTCAATGTGGGTTATGTGGTTTCACGACGTGGATATGATGTAAATATATTGATATATGTTATTGTATAAAAGTATTATGTTTTGAAATGAAAAGCAGTTTCTTTTGTAAAATGAGCATGAAATCAATAAATGATTGTTGAATGAGTCTAAGAAGTAATAGTATGAGCGGTGCTAGGTGGTTAGCCCCGGGTACCCATCGCGGCCCCTAGCTGGGTTGTGACAAAAGTGGTATCAGAGCGGTTCAGTCCTAGGAAGTGTTTGCGAGCCGTGTCTAGTAGAGTCTTGTTTATGGAGTGTTGCGCGCCACATCAATAAACAAGAGGCTACAGGGAATTTAGGAAAAATGATCCTTCTTCTTCTCATGAGATCGTGCGATAGAGCCGTGTATAAGATTTAATCCTCCCTAATAGTGTGTTATGATTTCAGAATGCCGCCAAAGGGAAAGGCTACAGCCGCCCAGAAGGGAAAGACAACGGCAAAAAGGCGGGTAGAAAGAGAGCCTCCGATGAATATAGAAGAAGGCGAATCACATAATGAGGCCTTATCTAACACTTCTTCTACCCCGCCTAATGTGGAAGAACAAGGAGGAGCTCCAGCTCCAATTCCTCCGCCGGTTGCTTCGGGTCAACAAATGACCGAGGCCATTCAGTTATTGACACAGTTGGTTGCCGCCAGGCACAACGGCAAAATGCTGGCCCGAGTGATCGATCCGCCAGTACTAGAGCCCGTGACTTTATGACTTTAAATCCTCGGGAGTTCTTTGGGTCAAAGCCGTATTAAGATCCGCAAAACTTTATTGATGAAATGTTGAGGACCTTAAAAATTATTAATGCCTTCGAGACTGAATCCGTGGAGTTGGCATCTTATAGACTCCGGGATGTGGCAGTCCTATGGTACAACAATTGGGTGTTATCAAGAGGAGAGAATGCGCCTCCACCCGTATGGTAAGAATTTGTAGATGCTTTTACTTGCCACTATTTGCCACCCGAGGTCCGCCGAGCTAGAGCGGACAGGTTTTTTAATCTATACCAGGGAAGCATGAGTGCTCGGGAATATAGCTTGTAATTCAATTCTTTGGCCAGGTATGCCCCGGCTATGGTGGCTGACATGGGAGATCGGGTGCATAGATTTGTGAGTGGTTTGGGACCACATTTATTCAAAGATTATTTGACGGCTTCCCTACAAGACGGGATGGATATTTCCCGAATACAGGCCTATGCCCAGAACTTAGAGGGGCGACAGCAACCAACAATGAGTGATCGTGATATCGACAAAAGGCACAGCAAGTGGGCCAGATCTAAGGGCACAGGCAGTGATTATAGAGGGGGACCAAGGCAGACCTATTCCCGACATTCGGGCCAATCAGCGACTAGTTCGCCTCCCAGGTTTCTGGATAGGAGATTTGACCGCTCCTTTTGCTCGGGAAAGGGTCAAAGTTCGAGGGCTTCAGGTTTCCAGTTTGAGGGTGATTATAGTCAGGGGAGACCCCCAGTTCCACGATGTAGTCGGTGCCCTAAATTACAGTCAGGGCCGTGTCACCAGGACACAGATGCTTGTTACGTTTGTGGACAGACTTGGCATTTGATGCGAGATTGTCCCTCGCGGTATGGTAGAGGTGGAGTTCAGCCCACAAGCTCAGCTGTTGGTTCTTCATCAGTATGCCCGATAGCACAAACTCCCCAGATTACAGCAGGCCGAGGTAGAGGTAGAGGGGCTGCATCTACTTCTGGTGCCACTCAGCCCCGAGTGTATGCTTTAGCAGGGCGACAGGATCTCGAGTCCTCCCCAGACGTTGTTACAGGTATGTTGTCTATATTTTCCCGTGATGTGTATGCATTGATAGATTCGGGGTCTACATTCTCTTATATTACCCCATATGTTGCCGGTTGTATTGGGTTGAAACTCAAGTTAATTAAACCTTTTGAGGTACTCACTCCGGTTGGTGATCCCGTGATAGCAAGGCAAGTGTACAAAAATTGTGTCATTGTGATATGTGATCGTCAGACCAAAGCTGATTTGATTGAGCTGAAAATGTTAGATTTCGAGTTAATCATGGGTATGGATTGGTTGGCCTCGTGCTATGCGAATGTTGATTACCGCACGAAAGAGGTTCGATTTCAATTTCCGGGAGAGCCCGTACACGAATGGAAGGGTGACACACTATCTCCAAAGGGTAGGTTTATGTCCTACCTTAAGGCAAGAAAGATGATAGCTAAAGGCTATATTTACCATCTAGTTCGAGTGCATGACACAGAAGCAAAGTCGCCGACATTTCAATCTGTTCTTGTGGTGAATGAATTCCCGGACGTATTTCTAGATGAACTTCCAAGTCTTCATCCAGAAAGGGAAATTGATTTCGCCATTGATGTGTTGCCGGACGCTGAGCACATTTCTATTCCTCTTTATTGAATGGATCCGGCAGAATGGAAAGAGCTAAAGGTGCAGCTGAAAGACTTTCTTGAAAAGGGGTTCGTTAGACCCAGTTCATCACCGTGGGAGCACCCGTCTTGTTCGTGAGAAATAAGGACGGTTCCCTACGAATGTGTATTGACTACAGACAGTTGAATAAGGTGACGATAAAGAATAAATATCGTCTCCCAAGGGTTGATGACTTGTTTGATCAGTTGCAGGGTGCCAAATGGTTTTTAAAAATTGACTTGAGGTCAGGTTATCATCAAGTGAGGGTTAGAGAAGAAGATATCACTAAAACGGCTTTCAGAACATGATACGACCACTATGAATTCCGAGTAATGTCATTTGGGTTGACTAATGCCCCGACCGTGTTTATGAATTTGATGAATAATGTATTCAGGCCGCTCTTTGATTTGTTCGTGATAGTATTCATCGATGACATTCTGGTGTATTCTCGCACAGAATCCGAACATGCAGATCATTTGTGAATAGTCCTTGGAATTCTTCGAGCCCGAGAATTTTATGCAAAATTTTCTAAGTGCGAGTTTTGGCTGAATTCTGTAGCATTCTTAGGCCATATTATTTCAAATGATGGCATTCGAGTCGACACCCAGAAAATTGAGGCTGTGAAGACTTGGCAGAGGCCTACGTCGCCTACAGAAGTTCGTAGCTTTCTGGGATTGGACGGTTATTACAGGAGATTCGTAGAGGGCTTCTCGTTTATTTCAGCCCCATTGACGAAGCTAACTCAGAAGTCCACTAAATTTCAGTGGAACGATGCATGTGAGGGCAGTTTCCAAGAGTTGAAAGACAAATTGACTTCATCTCCAGTGCTAACACTCCCAGGAGGGCCAGATGGCTATGTTGTGTATTGTGATGCTTCCAGAGTGGGATTAGGATGCATATTGATGCAACATGGTAAAGTTATTGCTTACGCTTCGAGACAATTGCGGAAACATGAAAAGAATTATCCCATTCATGATCTTGAATTGGCTGCGGTTATTCATGCGTTGAAGATATGGAGACATTATTTGTATGGTGTGCACGTCGATATCAATACAGATCATAAGAGTCTCTAATATATTTTCAAACAGAAGGAGTTAAACCTGCGGCAGAGGCGGTGGTTAGAATTATTGAAAGATTATGATGTGAATATTTTATACCACCCGGAAAAGCGAATGTAGTAGCCGATGCGCTTAGCCGCCGATCCATGGGCAGTCTATGTGAAGTCCCTCCAGAAAAGAAAGAATTGGATCGTGAGCTCCATTAATTAGCTAATCTGGGAGTACGTGCCATTGATTCCGGTAGCGCAGGTATTAGCATTAATGACCCCACAGTTTCATCTTTGAATAAAAAAGTGAAGGAACAGCAGTATGAAGACTCCCAGTTAAGCCAGTACAGAAACTTATCTCATAAAAAGGAGAAGTCACCATTTGATGTTTCAACAGATAGGATCCTTAGATACCGAGGTAGACTATGTGTGCCGGGTGTGGCAGAATTGCACCGACGGTGTCATGACCCAACCCCGTGGGCCATGACTAGTGCCCGACCTGGACACTCGTATACGTACCTGTTGGATGTAGTCAAACTGAATCTAAGAACAATATGGAAACTCGCAAAAGAACTCCAAGGTTCATAACGTCGTCGTGTATATATATATCCAGATATACTGTCCCCTGAGGAGTCACAACTAATCAAATCATAAAATGATACACAAGCCGACAACGCTACCACTACAGACGAACACCATATCATATGCAAGCCTACAAGGCTGCCACTACAGACGAACATAATCGTAGCACAACGTATAGACACAGCTGAACAGAACTTATACACAACCCACACATATTTCTACAGACCTCTAAGAATATCGATAGCGAATTATGACAAGACAGGGCCCCGCCGTACCCTTGGGTAAACATATATATATATATATATACACCATAAGATCTATACCAAAAGTCTCGGCTCCGGAACAACGGAGCTCTCCAAGACAACTGAGTAGAAGTCCTATGCTGAAGGGTCACCAAACCGACTATCTGCACCATCACATCATCACATCATAGCACCATCATATACATACATATATATATATACCGTACCCGGCCCTCTAGTGAGGGACTCGGTGAACAATGCAGTGAAACTGTGCACGAGAACGTATCCTGGCCCGGGACTCAGTGAAAGATATATTGAGGCATGCACGAGCAGAGTGGTGAGCAACCATATGCAAGTTAAATCATATCTGAGACTCGATAGAATAATCAAAACGAACCATCATATGAAAATCAAGACAATAACCAAGTATCCTTCGAATGTCATAATGGATTATAGCACAATAGAACTTTAGGAATCATAGACACGTATCAAGAAATCATAAAGAAAGTTCCGGAAATCAAAGACATTAGTCATCCTGGTGGCTCTAAGAATAGGAATTTCTTTGAAGTTATACATATGTCGTCTGTTTGTTTCATAAAGATCATGCCAAAAAGAAAGAAGGGTTAGATTTACATACCTGTTAAAGGTTAATCGTAATCAAGTTCGCTTCGTCGCCTCTTTAGCCGATCTAATATGAAAGTAACACTATGGTTAGTAAATTATACTTTCTAACTTATAAATCTGTAACCAATCACTTATAGGAATCATTCTTTAATTCACACTTCTTGATTAGTATTTTGATTAGTTAAGAACCTAACGGAAATTGGGCTGCATTTCCTTTATATATCTTGCCTAGCCCGAACTTCCAATCAACCTCCGATTAGCACAGCAATACCAACAACCACAATAGCAACCAAATAACTTTTCTTAATTCTTTTTCAACTTACGTCATTGACATCTAAAATTATACAATAAGCGGACCATTATACGCTCTGTATACGATACATTATGCACTTGTTTTCTTCCAAATTTATGAGCCACCTTAACAGCAACACAACAACAACATCAACTACCATCCGTGTATAATAAAATTGCTTCAATATCACTTTAATACAAGCTCGAAACAGCCCACCAAAACTACGACATTAAAATACGATTTTCAATCTTTACTTCGCAAAATTACAACACACGGAAAATAGCATAATATTGCCGTGAATAGCAGCACCTATACTTATATATAGCTATATTTCCAGCCCTCCAACAATAACAATTTACCCTCAATACACTACATGGACCTTTATCTTTACATTAAAAGAACTCAAGGTGAAGTCTTCCAAAGTGAAGATGAATTCATAAGAAAAAAAGTTGCTAAATTCTTACCTTAATTATTAGAGGAAAGGGAATCTCCCAAACACTTCCACAACATCACCTTCATGATCAAGAGGGAAAATTTGCAAAGAAATTGCATAAAAAATGGGGCTGGCCGTATGGCCTTTTTTGTCTTGGCAACCATGGCCGTGACTTCTTTCTCTCTAGAGAGCTTAGGATTTCCTCTCTCTAAATTCACTTTGGAGTTGAAATGAATTGCATAAATGATGCATTAGTCATCAAGACATGGCTTTCTACATTGCCTATAAAGTGGACATGTGTCCACTTTTCATTTAATCACCAATCAAATTCCGCCATGTGTCGTGGGGCCCACTTAGTGGTATAATTAATTAACTTAATTAATCTTAATTAATAACTAATCCCCACTTAATAATCTAATCATGGTTAATTAATCCCTAATCTCCACTAATATTTCTACACCAATTAAATTTACAAGCAATCGTGCACTCGTAATAAAAAAAAAATCAGGGGTTAAAAGCCCTTGTCTCATATCCCAAAAATTAATCTCGTCCTTAAACCTACGTCGATTAGCTTACGAATAATTCGACGTACAAACATACGTGGTATAACATCCTTCCCCCCTTTGGAACATTCGTCCTCGAATGTTAAACTAATCTTGCACTCTCAATACTTCTTTAACGTTCTTTTACTAAATTATGTCCTTCACATGCCTCTTTCATTGGTCGATCCCTTTACTTTATTATAACGCTTTCCAGATCTCTACATAACCACTCCCGTAATATGTCCTCCTTCTATTGCTTCTCGAGGTAATTATTCCACGTCGTTGTCTTTACTCTCCTCTTTATTTTGCAGTTGGTTGACGATTGTATTGCGAGCTCTTCCGCTGAAATCTTACTCTCTCCTGGTGCACGTAGTCTTAACTCGACTCTTTCTTCTTCTATAGTTACTCCTTTAAGACGTATCGTTCACTTCATCTTTCCTCTCACGCGTAGACGTCCCTCGTCGATCTATTAGACTTTAAAAACCCTGGAGTATTTCATGTCTCTGGTAACCTGTAGACCCTTCGCAGACTCTGCGAATAAGACGAAATTTCCCTTGGTGTAACATTATTTTAATTCAATAACCTTACATTGCTCTGTGTTATAGTCCATATTCTAGAATCTTCAGCATCATGTATCACTTCTCGACTTTCTTATTAAACGATTTTAATTGTCACTTTGCTTTTAGCTCTTAATCTCGATCTTTAGTGTTGGCTATCAAGTAGCGCTGGAGTTCCCTCATATTATAACTTTACATAGCTGCTTTGTGCTCTGTCTATCATTAATTGGTATAATTCTGAAAGAATTTTTGATTTGACATATATATTCATTGTCATCCAGTAACCAGCTTGTTCTGATCGTCTCGTCTAAACCATTTCACAATTTCCCTTAACCCAACTTGTATCACTTTAGGCATATCATCTCGTGTCGGTTCTTTACCCTTAATTTAGACTCTTCTACTGCCTCTTTACTCAGATTTTGCTCGTAGTTTTTCTGTCACACATTATGTTGCAATCTTTACAAGAATGTGCGAAGGTGCTCAAATACCTTAGCGTCGTTTCACTAGTCCTTATACTTTACCTTGCATCCTCTTCTTGTATCTCTCAATCGGTATCGGGGCTCAACTATGGCCATGTCCTATTTGCCCTCCGTACTAATTCTATCTCGGTACTTTGACTCAAATCATCCTACACCTTTTCTTAATGTGTCCAAAATGTCACACCCACATTGTTGTTACTAAATCCTTACTCTTCTTATCAAGTACTCACTTGGTCTCATTCTTAACATACAAATATGCGTAGATCGCATAGCTATTCTTGTATAACTTGTACTAAGTACATCCAATCTTAGTCATAGACTTTCCTTCTCCTGGTTTATTCTGCTTTACATAACTTATTTGTACTAAAACTCACTTGCTGTCTATCTTGTCGTACTCCTTTCCCTTCCTTTACTTACCATTCAATTTTCTCATATTCTACTATAGGAGGTTCCCTATCTCTTCTCCTTTGCTACTTATAAATCATAATATCATTAGCAAGTAACCCCATTGCCAACATCTCAACCTCCAATCCAGTATAGCATTGCTATCCTTTATAATATCTCTTAAGTTACTCGTTACCATTTTCTTGTCGTATTCTTCCTTTTTATAGGCATCCACTTTCTAATGTCATATAATACAAAATCTTTACAAATGATCCTCAGTCTTGTCTCAAATACCATCCTGACTACTACTCGTTTATCGCTGGCTTTCAGATCTTACCAACTTATTTTCGCATGGGATCTCACTTGAAGTTTGAGTATCCATATTGGATATATTATAGTGTCAATTGTCTCCATTTGTACTTACTTTGATTTCACCCGCTTCCCCCCTTTGGGGTTGTAATTATACCATATCCATGCCTTTTCTTTATCATTTATAACTTTGATTCCCCACGTACGAACCCTCGACCAAATCACGAAGCGATGAGAACTCTCGATATATAGTACAAATCTTATCTGATGGTTGGTACTCGAGTAATGTAATTATTGTAGCAATTTATCCAAAGCCACATTCCATTTATTCCGGTCAGTAATTAGCTAGTGCTTATAGTCGTTTCAAATTCTCAATTAGATAGCACTTATATTCTGATGATAAGTGTCCCAAGCTTTCTTATAACACTATCTTTATCCCAACGAATATCATCTGTTTCTTCTAATAAATTCACAATAAACCAGTTGTTTTGCAAATCCACAATCCTTGTCCTTTAAGGATTTCACTATTTCCGAGGCGAAGTCACATACACGCAGTACTCCTTTATGCCTCATGCTCTTTCACCCTTGTTGTATACCCAACGCTAACTCCTAACTTACTCAAAATCATATCAAATTCGTCTTAATAGTGGTCTTGTCTTATCACCTTCTCGTTGTACTACACCTTAAGTTCGTAGCTATATATTTCCCTTTTATCCTATACTCATACTCAATTAGTTACGTCTGTCTTGGGTGCTTCCTTTAGTATTCCTTTCATTTCTCCAATCTATGTCCATCTTTTATTCTGTGCACGAGAAATCTCATGCTACCTCTGTACCCTTCGGAAAACACTATTTCTACATAACCCCTTTTCTCATTCTCCAAACGTATTCTGTTCATTCTTGTTTGTTCTTGTCAAACTAGTCATTTTCTAGCACTCATTCTACCTCGTTGCTCATCTTTCTATAGTCTAGTCTTTCACAACCCTGTTACTTATATTGCTCGTGTTCTCGGTTATACATGTCGTAACCAATTACTGCACTGTTATCTTGCTCGCTTCCTTCTTATTTCCTTCTTTCAATTAACTTCTTCTTTTCTTGTGCTCACTTTCATTTCCGTTATCTCATAATCTTTATTCTGAACTTTCCCCACAGAACTTTATGAGTCCTTCTCATTCGTTCTATACCCTGCCTTTCCATTTCAGATTGGCCTTTATACTTTAGTCACATAGATCACGTCATATCTTTTAGTTACTTCCTCACTGGGCTTTACTCATTTTTGTAGCTATCCTTATTATGCTCACGTAATATCCTGTTCGTAATCAATCTTATAGTGTAACACTTCTTAACCTTATTCACGATTCTTATTGTGGTTTAATTACACTCTGTGGAGTAGGCGTACTTAACCTTTCACCTTTTCTGATCAATCTTATCCTTAATGTCTCACAAGCTGTTTTATCAATACCTTCATAATTTGTCATAATTCTTCCTCCTCCGTACTTTTATCTCAATCATACTATTACTCCTTTTAACTGTAAACTCGTCGTAATTTATCCTTACTTATCAGTTCACTCGATACCTCAAATAAGCATTCTGTTAAGATTTGCCACCTTTTTCTAAATCGTCCCTTAGTTTCACAAGCCCTTCCAAATCATCCTAGCATTTCATCAACAACACATGAAACACATGATCCTAGACAACCCACAAGTTTGAGTTTTCCTTCCACAAATTTCCATCTCCAATTTGTTGATTAAGAACTAATAAACTCAAGGACATAAAGATATGATGAAATGTCACCTCAAGAACACAAGAACGCTCCAACTCCAAGATTACGTCACCATGAAGCATCCTCCGAAACTACCACAAGAAGAACTAGAATCCGACAAGCACCACGGGACTTCTAATGGTTAATTCACATAGTTCCCTCCAGATTTGTTCTTGGGTCACGAACGAACTATTTAGTTCATAAACTACTTGTTGTATGCTTTATATTCTTCAAATAGAAATGAAACTTAATTGCTGGACGTTTTTTTCTCTTCAACATGAGCTTTTTCTAAGGTAAAATGTGACTGGAAAGTAATCTGGTCCATTCAAATGAATTCCAAACTTTACTGCTCATATATGCATCTTTCAAATAAAATTTACCAAGTAAGAATGATGCCTCTTATGGATGACATGGAGAGTATCTCCTAAAGCTTTAATCCAACATGATAAATTTACCCTATCGATATCGACCTCATACTTACTATTACTATCAATTCAATAGTTAACTTCATTTCTCGAAGTCAGGCTCGCAATTTGGTCAAATCCTATTATTACTGTCGACACGACCTTTCAAGACATGTTACGAACTTATATCACATTCCCTTTTTATTTCTAAGAAAATTTTGGCAGAGTTTCCTCTGTATTTCTTACTATCCCAAAACCTGCATGCAGAAAATACCAACAATGCCTCACAGGGTAAACATATATACGTATGTATCATATCATATCATAGCCACACAGGGCTCCCAATTTCAAGTAGAAGTATAAAGATGTCAAAACGTACCTGATCCTTTAACGATCTGTCCTATTATACCTTCCTATCTACCTTCTCTTTCACTCTTCAACTTTACATTTTAATCATACTTCAATATTCTTACCTTATCCGACATACATCTTTCGCGCCATCAAACTAAATCTAAGAACAATATGGAAACTCGCAAAAGAACTTCAAGGTTCATAACGTCGTCATGTATATATATATCAGGATATACTGTCCCCTGAGGAGTCACAACTAATCAAATCATAAAATGATACGCAAGCCGACAAGGCTACCATTATAGACGAACACCATATCATATGCAAGTCGACAAGGTTTCCACTACAGACGAACATAACCGTAGCACATCGTATAGACATAGCTGAACAGAACTTATACACAACCCACACATATGTCTACAGACCTCTAAGAATATCGATAGCGAAATATGACGGGACAGGGCCCCACCGCACCCTTGGGTAAACATATATATATATATATACACCATAAGATCTGTACCAAAAGTCTAGGCTCCGAAAAAACGGAGCTCTCCAAGACCGCTGAGTAGAAGTCCTATGCTGAAGGGTCACCAAACCGACTATCTATACCTGCGGGCATGAAACGCAGCCCCCCCCCCCCCGAAGAAAGGGGGGTCAGTACGGAATATGTACTGAGTATATAAAGCATGAAATACAATAAAGAGGATCATAACTGAAATAGAGATTACCAGAAACAAGTATGACTTTTAAAATATCAATACACTTGCCTTATGAAATGAAAATCATGCATATCAATATCATTTATCATATCCGGCCCATTATGGGACTCGGTGAATAAGGTCGCCACATACCATCCTTGGTGCTATAATCACATCATAACACCATCACATCATCATATTATAACACCATCATATACATATATATATATATATATATATACCGTACCTGGCCCTCTAGTGAGGGACTCGGTGAACAATGCAGTGAAACTGTGCACGAGAACGTATCCTGGCCCGGGACTCAGTGAAAGATATATTGAGGCATGCACGAGCAGAGTGGTGAGCAACCATATGCAAGATAAATCATATCTGAGACTCGATAGAATAATCAAAATGAACCATCATATGAAAATCAAGACAATAACCAAGTATCCTTCGAATGTCACAATGGATTATATCACAATAGAACTTTAGGAATCATAGACACGTATCAAGACATCATGAAGAAAGTTTCGGAAATCAAAGACATTAGCCATCCTAGTGGCTCTAAGAATAGGAATTTCTTTGAAGTTATACATATGTCGTCTGTTTGTTTCATAAAGATCATGCCAAAAAGAAAGAAGGGTTAGCTTTACATACCTGTTAAAGGTTAATCGTAATCAAGTTCGCTTCGTCGCCTCTTTAGCCTATCTAATATGAAAGTAACGCTATCGTTAGTAAACTATACTTTCTAACTTATAAATCTGTAACCAATAACTTGTAGGAATCATTCTTTAATTCACACTCCTTGATTAGTATTTTGATTAGTTAAGAACCTAACGGAAATTGGGCAGCATTTCCTTTATATATCTTGCCTAGCCCGGACTTCCAATCAACCTCCGATTAGCACAGCAATACCAACAACCACAATAGAAACCAAATAACTTTTCTTAATTCTTTTTCAACTTACGTCATTGACATCTAAAATTATACAATAAGCGGACCATTATACGCTTTGTATACGATACATTATGCACTTGTTTTCTTCCAAATTTATGAGCCACCTTAACAGCAACACAACAACAACATCAACTACCATCCGTGTATAATAAAACTGTTTCAATATCACTTTAATACAAGCTCGAAACAGCCCACCAAAACTACGACATTAAAATATGATTTTCAATCTTTACTTCGCAAAATTACAACACACGGAAAATAGCATAATAATGCCGTTTATAGCAGCACCTATACTTATCTATAGCTATATTTCCAGCCCTCCAACAATAACAATTTACCCTCAAATACACTACATGGACCTTTATCTTTACATCAAAAGAACTCAAGGTGAAGTCTTCCAAAGTGAAGATGAATTCATAAG
The DNA here is from genome assembly GCF_019175385.1 of Lycium barbarum. Taxonomy (NCBI): domain Eukaryota; kingdom Viridiplantae; phylum Streptophyta; class Magnoliopsida; order Solanales; family Solanaceae; genus Lycium; species Lycium barbarum. The sequence goes on along the minus strand of NC_083343.1, from coordinate 60,985,876 downwards.
AAAAAAAATTGCTAAATTCTTACCTTAATTATTAGAGGAAACGGAGTCTCCCCAACACTTCCACAACATCACCTTCATGATCAAGAGGGAAATTTTTCAAAGAAATTGCATAAAAATGGGGCTGGCCGTATGGCCTTTCTCTTGGCAACCATAGCTGTGACTTCTTTCTCTCTCAAGAGCTTAGGATCTCCTCTCTCTAAATTCACTTTGGAGTTGAAATGAATTGCATAAATGATGAATTAGTCATCAAGACATGGCTTTCTACGTTGCCTATAAAGTGGACATGTGTCCACTCTTATGACATGTGTCCACTTTTCATTTAATCACCAATCAAATTCCGCCATGTGTCGTGGGGCCCACTTAGTGGTATAATTAATTAACTTAATTAATCTTAATTAATAACTAATCCCCACTTAATAATCTAATCATGGTTAATTAATCCCTGATCTCCACTAATATTTCTACACCAATTAAATTTACAAGCAATCGTGCACTCGTAATAAAAAACAATCGGGGGTTAAAAGCCCTTGTCTCATATACCAAAAATTAATCTTGTCCTTAAACTTACGTCAATTAGCTTACGAATAATTCAACGTACAAACATACGGGGTATAACAGACGGATTCTAGAGGAAGCACATTATTCTCGGTATTCTATTCATCCAGGTGCAACCAAAATGTATCAGGATCTCAAATTGCTATATTGGTGGGATGACATGAAGAGGGACATAGCAGTATTCGTAGCACAGTGTCCAAATTGCCAACAAGTAAAAGTCGAGCATCAAAAGCCACGAGGATTATTACAGGCAATGGAAATCCCTACTTGGAAATGGGAAGTAATCAATATGGATTTTATTGTGGGATTGTCCCGTTCTCGAGGGAAATATGACTCTATATGGGTGATCGTGGACAGACTCACAAAAGCAGCTCATTTTCTTTAAGTTAGAACCGCGTATTCAACGGAAGATTATGCTAGGCTGTACTTAAAAGAAATTGTGCGACTTCATGGAATTCCATTATCCGTTATTACAGACAGAGGGGCGCAGTTTACAACAAAGTTTTGGAAGTCCTTCCAAAAAGGTCTTGGCACTCAAGTCAAGCTCAGCACGGCATTTCATCCACAGACTGATGGCCAAGCTGAACGTACTATCCAGACCTTGGAGGATATGCTACGGGTATGTGTGCTGGATTTTGGTGGTAACTGGGATCAACATTTACCCCTTATTGAATTCGCATACAATAATAGCTACCATTCTGGTATTCAAATGGCTCCGTATGAAGCCTTATATGGAAGAAAGTGTAGATCTCCAATTGGATGGTTTGAAACCGGAGAAACACAATTAGTAGGCCCCGAATTGATTCAACAAGCAGTCGAAAAAGTTAAAGTGGTCCGAGACCGACTGTTGACAGCCCAAAGTCACCAAAAGTCTTATGCAGATAAACGCCGACGAAACTTGGAATTTCAGGTTAATGATTGGGTATTTCTGAAAGTATCACCAATGAAAGGGGTGATGAGATTTGGCAAGAAAGGGAAGTTAAGTCCTAGATACATTGGACCCTATAAAATTGTCCGTAAAATGGGTCATGTAGCCTATGAACTGGACTTGCCTTCGGAGCTTGAAGCAGTTCATCCAGTCTTCCATATTTCGATGCTCCGCAAGTGTGTCGGAGATCCCACAAATATTGTCCCGATAGATAATGTGCAGGTGACAGAAAAGCTAACCTATGAAGAAGTGCACTCCGACTACTGTTCATAAAAATCAAATTTTTGTGATTAATATAAGGGACCCTTTCTCATTCATTTTCATTTTATTTCCACTCTCCACAAGTCAAAAAACATCTAGAACTCTCTCTACACATCATCCACAAGAGAATCAAAGGAAGATCAAGATCAATAACACCAAATCCGTGAAATCAAGAGTGTGAAACTCATCAAAGTTCATCTATACCAAGAAATTGCAAAGAAAGTGAAGTAGGGTTTTTGGTATAGAAGAGTATTGCTACTCAAGGGTCGTTCCTAACACAACTAAGGTAAGTGTCACACCCTAACCTTATTAGGGTGTGATGGGCACCCGACCACGCATACGGAGCCGAGCGAACCCGCAGACTCTGATTTCATGCATACTCTTTCCAAATTTCCAGAATCTGATCACACGAAACATACAATAGGACTTATAACAGAATCTGTGAACAGACATTGTCTTAAGCGGCCACGTGTATCAAACATATCAGACATATCGTATCAAATCCAGTAAGCAGGCGGAATGTACATTGCCTGAACATATACACATATACGAACATATAGGCCGTTTAGGCCATCATAGCAAACAGGGCCGCCTAGGACACAGATCTCAGACCGGACCAAACAGAATCTATAGACATATGAGGCTGCTTACGAACTGACTCTCGTACCCACGACTCTGTCTGCAAAGTCTCTAACACAAATCAGAAAGCACAACATATGAATACTCAGACTCGGCGACACCCCGGAGAAAGGTGGAGCTCGCCAATCCCGCTGAAACACCTCCTAGCAGAATCTTCTGATCATCTGTGTGTACCTGCGTGGCATGAAACGCAGCCCCCGAAGAAGAGGGGTCAGTACGAAATATGTACTGAGTATGTAAAGCATGGAATGCTATAGATAAAATCATAAACAGAAAATAAAGTACAGAATGCAGGTACAGAAAAGAAGCACGATGTAAGGAATGTCAAAGACAAACATGCATGCAAGAACGTTATCCGGCCCCTTGCGGGACCCGGGGAAACGTGGTCGCCTCCCGGCCTTAGGCACCACACACATCATACTCCAGAAGATTTGCTCCTGTCTCCGACACACATCATAATATCATAATGTACATATGCATATAGGCGGTTCAGCGAACCAAACACATCATACTTCGGAATTCATATACGGCGCCCGACCCTCAAGCGAGGAACTCGGGAACCGTGCGCACGATACAAACCGGCCTGGGACTCGGTGAAGGAAGTAGACTCTATGCACGAGCAGAAAATGAGAAACTAAATGCACATAAATCAAGACTCGATGAATAAGTATACTTACCGATCCCTGAAGGCCCAGAAATGAGTTTCAGATCAATCCGACTTAGTATGAGAAAGTTAGGAGCGTTTGAAGTACAGAACATTCTACAAGTGTTTCAGAAGTCATTTTTGGAAAATCGAAGCCATAATCATGTCACATACCTTTCGGATATCGTTATGGATCAGATCAAATAGAACTTTTGAAATCATATGTACGTATCAAAGTATATTAAAGACTCGATGGAATCATCAGACATGCTATCATACTTACAGAACTCTTTTGGAAACTTATCGAGAGCGAATAAGGATCATAGACAAACATGGAATCACAGAATGGAATAACCCCAAGATACATATCATACCTTACTTGGCTCTAGGACATGCCAAAAGAAAGAAAGAAAGGGTAAGCCTCACATACCTGTGTCGCGCCTTACTAGCTACGCTTATCCGTCCAAACTTGCTAGTCTACATTCAAAAGAGTTCATCCATTCATTAGTTTCATTATCACATACTTGCCTTAACCTTTCAAACACATTCACTTATATTCTGCCGGAATTTCGGCAGCACCTCCCCTGTAAATATACCAACCCCGAGAATATGGATCGGCCCCAAATCAACAACAACAAACCCGAGAATTCAACTCGGCCAAACCAACAACAATACTATCAATATCCATAAGTGATTCAGAACGTATTCTAACATTAATAATGCCTTTCTACACCATTCGACAACATTTCATTTATTATCCAAATAAACTACATACGATCAAGTTCATATCAATGCTCACAAGTTCAAATACCAATCCAAGATCATTCCATTAAGATTCAAGAACGTTCCCAACAATCCGCTCAATGATCAAACAAGCCAAATTACACACACACACTTACCCAAAATTGCTCCAATTCGACAAGAACGTTGCTAACACAATTCTTTCTTCCACATTCGTACATTATGTCAACAATACATACGTTTACAACTTCATTTTCATAAATTCAAGAAACCACATCGAGATTACATTACCTTCCAGTTCAGCCCACAAAATTATAACCTTAACTTGGATTATTAAAACTTCATTTTACATCATAGAACTCACAACGACGACAACCAAAATACTACATCACATTAGTCCCACATGCCTACACCAAATCAGCCCATTCTCGGCCAACACCACAACACACACATCCCGTGATTTTCATTCATTTTCTGCACATTACAACACCACATAATCATGCTAAATACACTTAGTTCATCTTTCCTACACATTACACACAACACACGGCCAAACAACACTTCACACGGCTGAACTTGAGCATGCAATATTTCATGAATTCCCATCATTTCTACATTCAATAACATACATAAACCATTCATAACACATAAAAGAGAAGGTTAAACCTCACCTTCTTCTCCAACCTTTCCTCTCGGCTAGCTTGATGAAACGCAACAACGAGCGGTTTTCTTGCTCTAACAACTACTCCACGTTGACGAGGACCTTCTAATTGATATGAAAGCTTGAAGAAACAATTTTTTTCATGATCAATATAACAAGCCAGCCCTCTTGGCCGTTTTTCTCCTTCTTCATTTTTTTCTTCTAGCTTCTTGAAATTTCTAGGAGATCAATTGATGAAGATGACTAAATTGTCATATTATGTATACATTTATAATTAATGCATGTGGCCTATGGCCCACATGTCACATGCAAGGCCACATGACCATTTTTATTTCATGAAACAAGACTTCCAAAACTTCACTTTTGGCCCCCAAATTCTTCATGAAATGTCTAACTTCCCATAATACATTTTTCTAGAGTTTTCTTCCATTTCCTTGAATTTTCTCAAAAATAAAAGATGACTTATTTTGTCATCACTTTTTTTTTTTTTTTCACATGACCAATATGGTCCCCTTTTGGAACTTTCTTGAACCCTAGGTGAAATTCCCGTTTCGCCCCTCGACTTTCCTCAATATTACCATTTTTCCCCTAACATTCCACATTATTTCCATTGGTCATTTTGTGAATTTCTCTTTTTTCCCTTAACCTCTCTTAATATTTGCATACTAATAATAGTCATAAATAATATTTGTGACAACTCGTACATTAAAATAAATTTTTAAAATGGTCTCGCCCTAAATTTTCCATGACGACTTTGGAATTTCCAAGCGTACAAGATACGGGCTATAACAATAAGTTTGATGACCTTCTCATAATGATTGAAGTATTAATACGTTGAAACACTTGGATTATGGAAGAGTGTAGTAAATGGGTCATAAAATGTGAATAGTGCCATAATTGAATGATAGTTGGATTGAATTATGAATGTAGATGTGTTGTGAGTATAAAGATGGTATAAATGACGTGTAGACCATGAAATGGGTGTGATATATAAGAAAATGTGATAATGAGCTAAAACCCATAAATGTGGAGAAATTGGAGAAAAATGGTGGGAGGTGGTAGAGGTAGATAAATGACGATTGTTGATACGAAATTGTGAGTGTTGTTATGAATGTTTAGTAGTTGAAATGAAACATGGGTAAAAGTAGTAGAAACGAAGGAAACGCTGCCCAATTTTCCCTAGAAATAGTAGTGTGTTCTTATCGTCGATTGACTAACGATGAATTCTCTCTTGAAGGTAGAGACGTGACATCAAAGGAAATCAAGCGAGCAATAGCATAGTTAAACGACAAAGGTATGTGAGGCTTATCTTTTCTTTCAAAAGGCATGATTCCTTCAAGTCTTATATAATCCTTCTACAAAACGAAGCCTATGAGTTCTCCAATATGTCGAATTACATATGAATATGATGGTGATGATAACGAGCTAGAGTATAGAGATTCAAGAAATTGTGGCATGATTTTCCTATAATGCTAGTGATGTTATCTTTGTTAACACTCACCTTATGCTCTATTTCCTTCGAGGCGAGGCACGATACTCATAAATGTTCATAATACAATCGGGGATTCACGACCTTACGTCACCCCGACATAGTGTGGTTGCCCTTAAAGCTTAATGTTTGCTCTTAATGTTAATATATGATATATCTAAAAGATGATTAACAATGCTAGTTGTAATACGATGATGATATGTATAAGATGCCAGAAATGGTAAAATAATGCTATGCTATGAGATGTGTAATAGTGATGTGTTATGATTGATTTTGTGATGATAAGATTCCACCGCGCCTATTTGGCCGGGCATATCACCGCGAGTGAGGGCTGCATATGATTCCACCGCGCCTAGATGGCCGGTAATGTCACCGCTAAGGCGGGCAGTTATGTTTACACCGGAGGTGCTTATGACGATTCTTTTGTGTATATTGGTACATGTCATTCCATAGAGGCTCGTAAATACTCAATGTGGGTTATGTGGTTTTACGACGTGGATATGGTGTAAATATATTGATATATGTTATTGTATAAAAGTATTATGTTTTGAAATGAAAAGCAGTTTCTTTTGTAAAATGAGCATGAAATCAATAAATGATTGTTGAATGAGCCTAAGAAGTAATAGTATGAGCGGTGCTCGGTGGTTAGCCCCGGGTACTCGTCCCCTAGCTGGGTCGTGACAGTTAATAAGTGGATGGCCTCGGTCACTTATTGACCCGAAGAAACCAGTGGAGGAATTGGAGCTGAAGCTCCTCCTGGTTCTTCTACATTGGGCGGGGTGGAGGAACTATTAGATAGGGTCTCATTATGTGACTGGCCCTCTTCTACATCCGTTGGCAGCTCTCTTACTACTCGCATGTTTGTCGTAGTCTTGCCCTTCTGGGCGGCTGTAGCTTTTCCGTTTGGCGGCATTTCTGAAATCACAACATACTATTAGGGAGGATAGAATCTTATAGACGGCTCTATCACACGATCTCCTAAGAAGAAAGATGGCCATTTTTCCTAAATGCCCTGTAGCCTCCTGTTTATTGATGTGGCGCGCAACACACCATAAACAAGACTCTACTAGACACGGCTCGTAGACACTTCCTAGGGCTGAACTGCTCGGATACCACTTTTGTCACCACCCGGCTAGGGGCCGTGACGGGTACCCGGGGCTAACCACCGAGCACCACTCGTCCTACTAGTTATCATGCTCATTAAACGTTCTTTTATCAAAATCATACTCAAGTAATAAGAAAATCATCTTTCATTCGGAAATATAAATGCTTTTAAATGCACAAGCCTTTTGGTCATTGAGATAATATATAGATACATACATACATGGTAGCAACCTCGTGAGACCATTCTACCCACACTGCGTATCTACGAGCCTCTACTAGAGTAATAGACATAAGGACGGGACATGACCCCGTCGTGCCCAAATTATACATGTACACAAAAGAATAATCATAAGCACCTCTAAAATAATGGAGTGCTCTCAAACCAGATGACAGCTACTACGAGTCTAAGTCAAGCTCACCTCCCTGTCTACCTGGGGGCATGAACACAGCGTCCAAAGAAAACGGACGTCAGTACGAACATTGTATTGAGTATGAGAGGCATAAACAATAATATTACGTCAATGAAATAAAGGAAGCATCAATAAGGAACATCTGTGTCTGACTGTCAAATATAAAGGAAATGATGCATGCTGGCTTACTCATAATCATCATCATGTAATATATGCATAAATATATAAGCTTCCCGTCCATATCGAATCGGTGTGATAATCATTAGCCTGCGTCCAGGCCTCCCGCGTCCGAGGTATCATCTCATGCCGCCCATTAGTGGTGTCTGCCCATGCCATCTGGCCATGGTGTATAGCTGCCCGCCTTAGCAGTGACTGCCCGGCCAAATAGACGCGGTATTATATCATCATCATAATATGCTCATCATAGTGCTTGCATAATGACTTAAGGACAACTATGCTTTATCGGGGTGACGTAAGGTCGTGATTCCCCAACTTCATTATGGAGCACCCATTAACATTCTGCCTCACCTTGAAGGGAATAGTATATGAGGTGAGTGTAAGCAATAATGACATCATTGACGTTTTAGGAACATCATATCATTAACATCTAGAACTTCTACACATTAACTCATGACCTTGTGTAGTTATTTAGGAACATAGGCTCATATTTTCCGGAACTTAAGAGATTCATGGAGAGGAAGGAAAGTCATACTACGGGATTCATGCCATAGAAAGAAAGGACTAGCCTCACATACCTTTTGCGCTTAACTAATCTATCGTTCGCTTGGTTTCCTTTGGTGCCCACGTTTCTACCTTCAAGAGGAATCGCATTAACATTAGTTACTCGGCTATAAGAACATTTTATCATTTCTAGGGAAAATTGGGCAGCACTTCCTTTGTTTATACTACTTTTCCCACATTCTATATCAACTTCCAAATGTTAATAACAACATTCATAATATAGCAACTATTGACACCCAATTTCGTCCCTCCTTTATTTCAATTTATTTCCTGGAGCTTCTAATTTTTGACGAGCTAAACATTTTTTTTACCATTACTAGCATCACTTTATTACAAATTTCAAAAGGGTTCGTCATCACTTTATTTTCGGTTTTGTACTCGTTAAATTAATTTTACTTTATTAATCCTTTACTTTCTATATATTAATTACTATTATCTTCATGTAATATATATTGTACTAGTTACTAGTTATTAAATTAGAAGCTCGAGGATAATTAAAATGAAGGCGGAAAAGATCCATGATTTGCAACCCAATTCGTCAAATTGAGCCCAAATCATGGACCGAATTATCCTTTCAACGATCAGCCCACATCCCTCTTAATTCGGCCAGCCCATTTCAACAACACCCGACCCGATTCGGCCCAATTGCTACATCAGCCAAACAAAAACAAAACCTATTTTCTTCAACCAGCAGCCGACCTTCTCTCCTCTCTTTCCTCTCTCTCTCTTCTTTCCTATGCTCTCTGTCATCTCTTCACTCCTCCATTTTTAGCCAAAAACCAGTCTCTCTTTTGCCGTACACAGTCCACGTCCACACCATTTCCATACAAAGAAATTGTCCCATCCATTTGCTGCATCTGAACTTCATGTCGTTGACTGGGAAAGCTTCCCATTTTTCGTTCCAAAACACGACGAATCCTCACAGACCAGAAATGGTCGAACCATTTGCGGTAACACCGAATAGAATCACGTGACCGTCTGCTCTCAACGTTCAAATTCAAACGGTCCATTTGACTCAATTTCGAATTTTTGATTTTCAAAATCCCGCTCGAAATCGCAAACCCTAGTATTTTCCACCTATATATATGTGACATATATCATCAGGAAAAATGGAGAAAAAACAAGGATCGGGAATAGAATCCTTCACGATACCCAACATTTCACCTTTTGACTATTATTTTAAGTCTTAGCTTGTTCTAATTCTACTCTTTTTCAAGTTCGGAGGAGCCGCTGATATCCTTCTCTAAAAAAATGAATACTCTTCAATCTTAGCACTTTCGGATAGTTGATTCAAAATATGAAATTACTTTATTTCCCTTTTATCCCTGCTACTGATTCGAGTCCGAACGATACTCAAGTTCGGAGCTGGTTGGTGTTCGAGTGTGTATCGGAGACCCGACGCCCTAGTTCACTGCACCCGAAGGAGGTAATTTCCCTCCTTTAAGTTATTTTAGTATTTGATTGAATGTTTGAAACTGTTTGTATGATTTGTTTGCTTAGTTGTATTTTAGTTTCGTTTGTAGTTATTCTAGTTGAATTAAGCATGTTCAGTCCTGTTTAGCTTAAAACATGGTGTATATATGTGAACTGTGTCAAATAAAGTGTGATAAATCAGTCCCCTATGGTTGAAATGAATGTCATTTTGCTTTTGTGCAAGTCCTTTGATAATGTGAAAATCTTTCATTTGGCATTACTTTATATGAAATCTGTTGAGTTCAAAAGGGATAAGCTTTTAACTTAGTAAATCTAGTATCTGCTCCTTATTTGTGTTGTACAAGAGTTGTTATTTGCCTATATTGGTTTGTCTTAACATAGAATAGTCTAAACTAAGACTGTCAGTGGCTAAATATCCTATTCCGATTTTCAAAGTTAGACTGCTATGAATCTCTACATGCCACCATTCACTGTCCTAACTAGATTCCTTGTTTAACCATATGGAATGTCATTTGCATAAAATCCTTAATACTTGATGGTTTGGTTGGTTAATATGAATGGTCAGTGGTGTGCTTACATACCATCTTCTAGGGAAACCTTAATACACTCACTACTTGTGGCACATAGTCTCTACCTCTTAACCCTATCTGAATATGACCAAAGTCATGCCCTTTCTTATTTAAGCCTAAACCTTATACTTGTTAAACTGAAAGGATTCAAGTGCTTCGTGTGAACTATTTTAGTAAGATAGTATCTACATATCCTTATGAGTGTGTACACATGAGGTATACTTAAAATATGCGCAGTATATACACAACCTACTAAACTGTTTTGAATTTATAATTTACATGTTTAACTTTATCCATTGATTAGATACTAATTCCTCCTTTTCTTTTATTTTGTTGCATGACCACCGCATACGAGTCCGAGGGACTCGTTCTTCTCCCGCATTCGGTGTTGGGCTAAAAGCCCAACATAATATTCTCAAATCATTTGCCCATCAGGCCTATTCGCAGCAAAAACAAAAAAACAAAAATTATTTGGGCCTTGGCCCATACGACAGCAGCAGCCAGTCCGCAGCCACTATAAGAGAATTTTCTGGGCCGAGGCCCATGTGCCAGATCTGATTGCAGCAATCTCTTAAAATGGGCTGAGCCCATTTAACTACATTTGCTCCTCCATTCCATTTTTTGTGCATTTAATCTTATGTTTGACTAACACTTTTATCTTGTTGTTGTTTTACTTAGCTTAGATGAATTATAAGGGAATTAGTATGGAACTTAGTTTTAGTAATGGGTAGTTAACTTAAGGAAAACTAACAGTTAATTACTTAAGATTTCTTCCTCTCTTTCTTTTGTTAAATTATTCATAGTATCTATAATATTTATTTTCATTAGAATAATTGACTTTCAAATAGCGTGAGCACATATTTTAAATTAAAGGGGTCTTTTTTTTTTCTTTATTATCTTAAAATTGGAATGTGGTGGATATGCCAAAAATGAATTCAAGTATGTTTTATAAATGACTTTCCAAGATCTATCCAATTACGTTCATCTTTAGCCGAATGTAGTCTAAATAAGTCAATAAAAAAGAGAAAGAAACGCACTTCCTTTTGCATCCTTTTTTTTTGTAAAATAAATAAATCTAGACTTTTTTCTATGTCGCCATATTCATCTAATATAATTTTATCTTAAGTTTAAATTTGCTAAGTCTTTTCTCAAAAGTTTCTACTTATATGCAAAGCATTATACAAATTTTATTTAAATAGCACTATTATATTTCTACTTAAAATCCTAACAACATTTATAAATCTTATTTTAAATAGTATGTAAAATCTTCTTTTATGCAAATTATTATATTTTTCTAAAATCTTATTTTTAGCAACATTCTCATATTTTTTCTTAAAACCTTAGCAATACTTCTTAGTCCTTTTCTTAAAATTTGAAACACCTTGTTTAGCCTTAATTAATTAACATAAGTTTGGCCGGATAACCGTAGTTAACGGATCCTAGAGGATGCCTAACCCCTTCCCTTTAGGATAATTAGAACCCTTACCTAGAATCACGCTGATTAAGCAGACCATTAATAGAGGTTTAGTTGGACTTTAACTTAGTTAATATTTAGGTGCCCTAATTCACCTTTAAATTTAATTAGGTGGCGACACCTTAAAAAATAAATAAATAGGAATCACCAAAATGTTTTACTCTACTTTAACCCGTTTAAAATGGGGTATAACAGTTTGACGACTCCGCTGGGGAATATTAGGTTCTAACCATAACGGACTTAGGTTAATAAATAATTTGTAGAAAGTTTTGTTTGTTTGTTGTATTTTGCCTTTATTATTGTTTTCCTTATATATTTTAAGTGTTTTATTGTTTTATTCCTTATGTGATTTTTCTATGTAATATGTATATTATCGTTTTCCTTAAACTGGCATTCCGTTCATATCTCTTCCACTCCTGGAAAATTCACACATATTCACACACATAAAGCGGTTTCGCGGTTCGCGGTCGTGCACTACTAAATTACCCCTTTAGTTGGATTGATCTGGTGGATTTAGTCGATCGGCGGTGCAGTCGACAGCCACGGACTTTCCACTCCCAAGTTGTCCACTTGGGGGAACCTTGCGTCGTAGGAAACCCACTCTTAGTCAACCTAGGGTAGAGCGAAACCAAAACCTTTTAAGGATATGCATCATTTAAGCCTAGAAGCTTAATACCCTTGGTGTATTAAGTTCATTAGCCAACCTTACCAAATGTCCAAATGAGTCTATGACTTTAAGTGACACTATTCACTATGTATGTGCATTATTTGAAGGACAAATGTGAGGAATATGTGGACCTAGTACTCTATAGATAAATATTTCAGGAAAACTGACATTTTGTTGCAGGTTATCGTGGAGCACCCAATTAATGCCGGAGGTTTGAAGACAACCAAAGAAATTAGTGGAGATGAAGTATTAGATATCTTAGAATTGTATTATTAACTGGCATGTAATAAATTTTTATTATTCTTGTAAATTAGTTTTAGGAAGAGTTACGGAATGATACATAAAAGACATGTTTGTCCTTCAAATGTTCGTTAGGCCTACCTCTGGCATAAAGAGGTCCCTTGCATTATAGAACGCGATGTATTATGTGCAATAATGTGTTTATATGCAATATTATGTCCTTACCATATACTGACTCGTTTCTTTTTTTAATCTTTTTTCTTTTAAACTTATTTTCAAAACAAAAGGTTGACTTGTGCTAAAGGGGAACTGGCGGAGCATCCACATTTCACACGGTCTAAAGCCAAGAAATCAGATTCTGACTCATCACTAATCACCTGGTTAACTAAAAAGACTCGTTCTAAAATGGAGCAAAGTTTGATCAATGCATACACTTCATCTGAGCCATCTCTTACTTTACCGATCACGAGTGATCCCACATCGTCTAATGAACCAGAAACACATTTGGAGACCATTGACCGTCTAGAGCGACAAGTTGCTGAATTAAGTCACATGGTGTTTCACAATCGGTCATTTTCTCAAACTACGCCACAAATGACTCCATCTCAGGGGGTTCATCAAACTTTGCCTATGTCACCTCCATTCCCAAACTTGGATGAACTTAACCAAACAAACTATTTTACCACTTCTCAACCAGTTCATTCCGAACCCCTAGCTTGCCTAGTTACTTAAAATGCTCCTCTTTTGTTCACAGCCGTTTCTTCAAAAGCTCAGTACATACCGCTGGCACATGATGTTACCAATGCGCATCAAGTTTCGCCGGTATATACTTATACCACAGCTCCACCCATGACACAAACCCAAGGACAATGTGACACAGATGTTGATCATTATGTTGAAGTCGAAAAGGAGGCAAGGGCAGTTAATGATGAAATGGTAAATAGAAAGCTCAAAAGTTTGGAAGATGCTATGAGAAGTTTGCGTGGACTTGGTAGTAACCAAAGCGTGAGATATGAAGAATTATGTGCATTTCCTGAGGTAGAATTGCCACTAGGTTACAAGATTCCAAAATTTGAGAAGTTTGATGGGTCGGGAAATCCTTTCTTCCATTTGAAGGTCTATTGTGAAAAGTTGATTGGTGTGGGGAAGAATGAAGGGATAAGAGTCAAACTATTTAACCAAAGTTTGAGTGGAAAAGCTTTGGAATGGTATTCCAAGCAAGATACAACCAAATGGCGTACTTGGGATGACTTGGCAAATGCTTTTGTGGATCATTACAAGTTTCATGTTGAGATCGCTCCTGACAGAATCTCAATTACAAAATCAAAGAAGAAGTCAACCGAATCATTCCAAGAATATGCTATACGGTGGAGGGAAGAAGCATCTAGGGTACACCCGCCCATGGAGGAAACAGAAATGGTTACTTTCTTCATTCAGGCACTAGAGCCGGAATACTATGAACGTTTGGTGACAATGGGCGGAAAAACATTTGCAGAAGTGATCAAAGCTGGGGACATGATCGAAGATGGCATCAAGACAGGGAGAATAACAAGTCTAGCGGCATTGCAGTCTACTAGTAAGGCCATACAAACTGGTGCTCTCGGAAATGGAAAGAAAAAAGAAAAGGAAGCAGCAACGGTAATGGCTCATACCACCATCAACAACCTCCACAATACCATTCTAATGCTCACCACTCACAATATTTCCAATATTCCGCACATCCATAAAATCAAACTTCCCCATCTTACCAACCTCAGTCATCACGAATATCATACCCCGCCTACAACACACAGCCAACATACCAAGCTCCACGACCACCAACACACCAAGCTCCACCACCACAATTTCATTATCCAAACAATGCATCCGCACTTCGCCCAAATAGACCTTTCCGCAATTTCACACCGTTAGGAGAGCCATTGTGTGTTGTTTTTGAATGACTGCAAGCTTCAGGCTTATTATATCCTGTGGAAGGTAGAATTCCAGATCCACTACCTAGAAGTTTTGATCCCACTAAAACGTGTGCATATCATTCGGGGGTAAAAGGCCATTCCACTGATCGTTGTTACGCATTGAAACACAAGGTTGAAGATCTTATTGAGGCAAAGCAACCGGTACCAAACGTGGGTAACAATCCACTCCCGACCTATGATGGGGCCACGATAAATATGATCGGAATAGATGAAAATGATGACGATCCAGCCAAATTCATAGTGCCTATGAATAGCGGGGAAGATCATGGTCTTGTAGCCGTTGCTTCTCCGGCTATAGTGATAAAAGGTTTTGTGCCTGTCGAGATATTAGGAGCCTCGTCAACTCCTGTGGAGGTAGTTCAAGTGCCGAATCAGTTGCCAGTACTCGATACCAAAGTCGTACCATGGAATTATCAACAAGCTGTGATGGAATGTCGAGGAAAGGAAACGATCACTGACAAGACTAAAACGTCAGGAATGACAAGGTCTGGAAGGTGCTATACCCTAGAGGAGCTAACTAGATTGAGGCAAACTAAAGAAAGCAATGTGCCTCCCAAAAGGGTTGTGACAGAAGCCGAGGCAGAAGAATTTCTGAGAAAAATTAAGGCCAGTGAATACTCAGTCGTGGATCAGTTGAAAAAGACAAATGCCCAGATTCCTATCCTCTCTTTGCTTTTGAGTTCGGATGTGCACAGAAATGCACTCTTGAAGATTTTGAGTGAAGCATATGTTCCAACCGAAACAACTAGTGAGACGTTAGCTGGAATAGTTGAGCGCGTGCTTGACAGTCATCGAATTAGCTTCGATAAGGAAGAACTGCCACCAGAGGGATGTAGTCACAACAAAGCACTCCATATAACTGTCAAGTGTCGCAACATGTTTGTGTCTAAAATGTTGATTGATGGGGGCTCTGGACTTAACATTTGTCCACTAACAAGTCTGAAGAAGATCGGATATAATATTAGCGAGCTCAGGACAAGTGATATGAATATTCGAGCATTTGATGGAGCTCAAAGGCGTCCTATTGGAGAAATAGAGATGAATGTGTTGATTGGACTTGTTGAGTTCATTATGGATTTGCAAGTACTTGATATCTCCACGACATACAACATGTTGTTAGGAAGACCGTAGAACAATATGGCTGGAGCTGTGCCATCTACTTTGAATCAGACTGTCAAATTTGAGTGGGATCAACAACAAATATGCATACATGGAGAATGTGACACATCCATTTATCGAGAGAAATCTATCCCATTCATTGAGGCAACAGGAGGGTTTGATGGAACAACTTACCATGCTTGGGAGGTTGTGAATGTTACTAGAGTGGGTGAAGGGAGTCAAACTCAAGAATCGAAAATGTCATGTGCTGCAATCATGGTTGCAAAGGAAATGTTGAAAAGTGGGTACCAACCCGGATTTGGGTTAGGGAAGACATTGAATGGGTGGGTTGAGCCTATAAGCCTGCCCGCATAATAGTTTACTTTTGGATTGGGATATGAACCAACTGAGAAAGCAGTGAAGAAAGCGCGAGGGAAAAAGAGAAAGGAGATTTTCTTGCCAAAACCCATTCCTACCATTGATCAAACTTTCTCAAAACCTGCCATCTCCAAAACTTCATATTTGACTGTTGAAGTTGCCTGTGATGATATTGTGGAGGGGATCAAGAACTTGTTCATGGAAGGCGAAGATGATCATGCTGTGGTAATTGAAGACATTGTTGAGACACCAACCTTATGGGCTGCCGAACCAAGACCTGAGTTGAAGAATTGGACTTGCATCTCAGCCCCGGTTCGCCGGGAGTTTCAGTAGTTTAAGTTTATATTGCTTTTGTAATAGGCCGGAAGCATAAGCTAAACCCTTTTGTTTTTGTCATGTCGCCTCTATGTTTTGTTACGGCCTTTCTAAATTAGGACTTTGTCAGTTGTTGTAATGAACTACGTTTGGCCTGACTTCCTTTTGGATACATAGGCAGCCCATACCGGGTTCGGCCACTCTTTTCAAAATATTTCAGTGTCTTTGTTTTGTAGGTTGGAACTACGTGTGCCCTGATTTCCTTGTGGATACGTAGGCAACCCACATCAGGTTCGGCCCTCCTATTTATTAAAAAAAAAACTCAAAAGTTCTTATTTTTATTCACGAACTACGTCTGGCCTGATTCCTTTGGGATACGTAGGCAACCCAAGGCGGGTTCGGCCCTTCTATTTTAAAATTTCAAAGTCTTTGGTTTGTCCAACCATTTTAGTCCCTATAAGATACATAAGGATTTTGTATAAAGTTTTGGTCTTCCCATTGTTTAAATGCATGTGTCCTAGTATCTTGAAACTGGGACAAATTTTTGAAATTGGTCAAATCGCTTCCAAAAAACTATCATTATGACTTCTGACCTTTCAATTGTTTAGAAGCAAGCGCCTTCAGGACTGGAAACTGGGGCATTTTTTTAGAAGTAGCACAAAAGTGGTCTTAAAAGTTCGACAACTTTAAAAAAAGTTCATCCATGTCTTTCTAAAATGTCGATAAGTTTGAATTCGAATCTTCATAATCATTTTATCTATTAGAGCCACTAAGTACCCGCTTTCGAAGTCATCCAAATCTCATTACTCTTAATTTCAGAAGACGTTCTTTATTACTTATTATTGAAACTCCTTGGCAAAGCAAAATATGTGGTGAGGCATCGAAGAATGTGGAGACGACCGAGACAAGAATCAAGTCAAGGACCAAGTTCCCCGATATGCACAAGTCAACCAATTTTCTTTTAAACTCACAATTTTTCTTTGATGAGACAGGTTTCAATTAACATGGATGTGGCGCACAATTGAATCTTCTTTAAATTTTTATTATGGACGTGATCAAAGAGTTAGCTTTATTCAAAAGGCAAATATTCTTCAATGTGGATATAAATTTAGCTTGCGCTAAATGGTGGACGTTGTTCCATTCTTTATGAAATTTTGATCGCAACAGTGGACATGAATTTATCTTCTCAACCAAGGGCTGTGAGTGTAAATTCTTTCAAACCCAGCTATTTACATATTCTTACCACTAACATTTTTTTTTAGCTCGTGGCATTTCTCGAGGGATCAAGGGCACATGATCGTGGAGTTAACTTTTTTCAAAGTGGATACAGACATGGTCACCTGTTATCGGTTTAAATTCCTCGATTTTATCATTACTTCATACATATTTATTAATTTCAAGTCGCTAACAAGTTTTTTTTAGAATGTTATTGCAAACAAATGTTTTTAGCTTGTGGCTATTGGAATATAACAATATTAAGGTTGGCATCAC
This sequence comes from Lycium barbarum, assembly GCF_019175385.1. Lineage (NCBI taxonomy): Eukaryota > Viridiplantae > Streptophyta > Magnoliopsida > Solanales > Solanaceae > Lycium > Lycium barbarum. Next base: position 60,968,065 of record NC_083343.1, on the reverse strand, counting down.
ACATCAACTCGTGGAACTATTTCTTCGGCAGTGAACTGGGGCAAATTTGCTGAAGAGGAATATCAAACTCACAAGCAAGGGTCACGGATCTACTCTCGAACTCAACTCCACCTATGTCCACAAACATGTGATACATAGGTTAATTTTTCTTTCATATCCACCGCTAAGAATCTACTCAATCAATTCGTTTCACAATCTTATAGCCTTTCTATATCCCAGTCTCACCATAATTCAACACTGGGGCAAAAAGCGTAGCGTCGATATCGATTTGCTTCTTTCGAACTGCCTACAACTTGATTCTCACGAAACCCGAGATATGTAGACATCTCGAAACAGGGTTCAACCATAATTCCTTCTGCCCCACAATATGTTCCACCAACTCTCCTAACCTATACTTTCTCAAGTTCGTATTTGTTGGTCGGAAGAAAATTGGCCACTACGTCAACTTCTTCGCCCGAAAACTCTTACATCGTCTCCGGTCGAAGAGGGGCATCTGTTGACACCCAATTTCGTCCCTCCTTTATTTCAATTTATTTCCTGGAGCTTCTAATTTTTGACAAGCTAAACATTTTTTTTACCATTACTAGCATCACTTTATTACAAATTTCAAAAGGGTTCGTCATCACATTATTTTCAGTTTTGTACTCGTTAAATTAATTTTACTTTATTAATCCTTTACTTTCTATATATTAATTACTATTTATCTTCACGTAATATATATTGTACTAGTTACTAGTTATTAAATTAGAAGCTCGAGGATAATTAAAATGAAGGCTGAAAAGATCCATGATTTGCAACCCAATTCGTCAAATTGAGCCCAAATCATGGACTAAATTATCCTTTCAACGATCAGCCCACATCCCTCTTAATTCGGCCAGCCCATTTCAACAACACCCGACCCGATTCGGCCCAATTGCTACACTCCTCCATTTTTAGCCAAAAACCAGTCTCTCTTTTGCCATACACAGTCCACGTCCACACTATTTCCATACAAAGAAATTGTCCCTTCCTTCTGCTGCATCTGAACTTCATGTCGTTGACAGGGAAAGCTTCCCATTTTTCGTTCCAAAACACGACGAATCCTCACAGACCAGAAATGGTCGAACCATTTTCGGTAACACCGAATCGAATCACGTGACCGTCTGCTCTCAACGTTCAAATCCGAACGGTCCACTTGACTCAATTTCAAATATTTGATTTTCAAAATCCCGCTCGAAATCACAAACCCTAGTCTTTTCCACCTATATATATGTGACATATATCTTCAGGAAAAAGGGAGAAAAAACAAGGATCAGGAATAGAATCCTTCACGATACCCAACATTTCACCTTTTGACTACTATTTTAAGTCTTAGCTTGTTCTAATTCTACTCTGTTTCAAGTTCGGAGGAGCCGCTGATATCCTTCTCTAAAAAAATCAATACTCTTCAATCTTAGCACTTTCGGATAGTTGATTCAAAATATGAAATTACTTTATTTCCCTTTTACCCCTGCTACTGATTCGAGTCCGATTGATACTCAAGTTCGGAGCTGGTTGGTGTTCGAGTGTGTATCGGAGACCCGACGCCCTAGTTCACTGCACCCGAAGGAGGTAATTTCCCTCCTTTAAGTTATTTTAGTATTTGATTGAATGTTTGAAACTGTTTGTACGATTTGTTTGCTTAGTTGTATTTTAGTTTCGTTTGTAGTTATTCTGGTTGAATTAAGCATGTTCAGTCCTGTTTAGCTTAAAACATGGTGTATATATGTGAACTGTGTCAAATAAAGTGTGATAAATCAGTCCCCTATGGTTGAAATGAATGTCATTTTGCTTTTGTGCAAGTCCTTTGATAATGTGAAAATCTTTCATTTGGCATTACTTTATATGAAATCTGTTGAGTTCAAAAGGGATAAGCTTTTGACTTAGTAAATCTAGTATCTGCTCCTTATTTGTGTTGTACAAGAGTTGTTATTTGCCTATATTGGTTTGTCTGAACATAGAATAGTCTGAACTAAGACTGTCAGTGGCTAAATATCCTATTCCGATTTTCAAAGTTAGACTGCTATGAATCTCTACATGCCACCATTCACTGTCCTAACTAGATTCCTTGTTTAACCATATGGAATGTCATTTGCATAAAATCCTTAATACTTGATGGTTTGGTTGGTTAATATGAATGGTCAGTGGTGTGCTTACATACCATCTCCTAGGGAAACCTTAATACACTCACTACTTGTGGCATATAGTCTCTACCTATTAACCCTATCTGAATATGACCAAAGTCATGCCCTTTCTTATTTAAGCCTAAACCTTATACTTGTTAAACTGAAAGGATTCAAGTGCTTCGTGTGAACTATTTTAGTAAGTTAATATCTACATATCCTTATGAGTGTGTATACATGATGTATACTTAAAATATGCGCAGTATATACACAACCTACTGAACTGTTTTGAATTTATAATTTACATGTTTAACTTTATCCATTGATTAGATACTAATTCCTCCTTTTCTTTTATTTTGTTGCATGACCACCGTATACGAGTCCGAGAGACTCGTTCTTCTCCCGCATTCGGTGTTGGGCTAAAAGCCCAACATAATATTCTCAAATCATTTGCCCATCAGGCCTATTCGCAGCAAATAAAAACAAAAAATATTTGGGCTTTGGCCCATACGACAGCAGCAGCCAGTCCGCAGCCACTATAAGAGAATTTTCTGGGCCGAGGCCCATGTGCCAGATCTGATTGCAGCAATCTCTTAAAATAGGCTGAGCCCATTTAACTACATTTGCTCCTCCATTCCATTTTTTGTGCATTTAATCTTATGTTTGACTAACACTTTATCTTGTTGTTGTTGTTTTACTTAGCTTAGATGAATTATAAGGGAATTGGTATGGAACTTAGTTTTAGTAATGGGTAGTTAACTTAAGGAAAACTAACAGTTAATTACTTAAGATTTCTTCCTCTCTTTCTTTTGTTAAATTATTCATAGTATCTATAATATTTATTTTCATTAGAATAACTGACTTTCAAATAGCGTGAGCACATATTTTAAATTAAAGGACTCTTTTTGTTTCTTTATTATCTTAAAATTGAAATGTGGTGGATATGCCAAAAATGAATTCAAGTATGTTTTATAAATGACTTTCCAAGATCTATCCAATTACGTTCATCTTTAGCTGAATGTAGTCTAAATAAGTCAATAAAAAAGAGAAAGAAACGCACTTCCTTTTGCATCCTTTTTTTTTGTAAAATAAATAAATCTAGACTTTTTTCTATGTCGACATATTCATATAATATAATTTTATCTTAAGTTTAAATTTGCTAAGTCTTTTCTCAAAAGTTTCTACTTACATGCAAATCATTATACAAATTTTATTTAAATAGCACTATTATATTTCTACTTAAAATCCTAACAACATTTATAAATCATATTTTAAATAGTATTTAAAATCTTATTTTATGCAAATTATTATATTTTTCTAAAATCTTATTTTTAGCAACATTCTCATTTTTTTTCTTAAAACCTTAGCAATACTTCTTAGTCCTTTTCTTAAAATTTGAAACACCTTGTTTAGCCTTAATTAATTAACCTAAGTTTGGCCTGATAACCGTAGTTAACGGATCCTTGAGGATGCCTAACCGCTTCCCTTTAGGATAATTAGAACCCTTACCTAGAATCATGCTGATTAAGCAGACCATTAATAGAGGTTTAGTTTGACTTTACCTTAGTTAATATTTAGGTGCCCTAATTCACCTTTAAAATTAATAAGGTGGCGAATCCTTAAAAAATAAATAAATAGGAATCACCTAAATGTTGTACTCTACTTTAACCCGTTTAAAATGGGGTATAACAGCAACAACAATCATCATTTATCTACACTTACCACAATTCACCATTTCTCTTTGATTTCTCCACAATTATGATTATAACTCGTTATCGCGTTTTCTCATATATAATACTTATTCCATGGTCTAAGTGTCATTAATAACAGATTTGCAATCGCAACATACCAACATTCATAATTCATCCCAACAATTGTTCAACAATGACAGTATTCACACATCCATGACCCAATTTCTATGACTTTCCACAATCCAAGTGTTTCATCTTTTAACCACTCAAACCATATAAAATGGTCATAAAACTCGCCTTAGATGATGGATGAACAACACTCAAGTGGAGCTTCTCTTCTTGCACCACAACCCTAACTTTCTTCTCTTGAGTTTTCTTGGTGTAGATGAACTTTTAATGGGTTTCATACACTTGATTTCATAGTTTTGGTATGGTTGATCATAGATTTCCTTTGATTTCTTGTGGATGAATGATGGAGAAGGTTCTAGAGGTTTCTTTGGTGTGTGGAGAATGAAAATGAAATGAAATAAAAATGAGGGAGGGTCCTTATATTAATTCATGAAATCGGTCCCGTCCGAGATGTACGGTGCGATCGACGGAGCGTCGATCTGTCCATCGAAGTCGTTAAATTTCCAGTGAGCAATCTATCGTTTCCCTGCATTCTAAGGTGAGAAGAGCGGTCCGTCGAACTGATCGACGGAGCGTCGACCTATTCGTCGAATGGTCTTCGCTCTAGCTCAATTCTACGGCACAATCGATGAAGCATCGACTCGTCTGACGGTACAAAGAATGACTGTCGAACTCCCCTTTCGCAGAATTACGGTGAAGTTTCATTTAACGAACTTTTCTCCATTGCCTTTAATTTCTTTGGAATCTTAATTAGAATTATTAAGTATACCTTCTTACTTGTAGGGACATCGTGTACACCTTAACTGACGTTAGTCCCTTCACTGCTTATCAACCCAAAGTTCCGAGGTGTAACAAGAGCACTCCATTGTTCTGGAGGTGCTACTTGGTTCATTCTTTTGTGTATATTCATGTATATGTATTTTGGGCATGACGGGGTCTTGTCCCGTCCCTACGTCTAGCATTCTAGTAGAGGCTGGTAGATACGTAGTGTGGGTTATATGGTCTCACGAGGATGCTATTATGTACATATATATTATTTTGAGAGCCGAAAGGCTTGCGTATATAAAAGTATTTATGTTCCCAAATGAAATATAATTTTCTTCGGATATGAATATAAATTTTATAATAGAGCGTTAAATGAGTAACAGAACGAGCAGTGCTCGGTGGTTAGCCCCGGGTACCCGTCGCGGCCCCTAGTTGGGTCGTGATAAAAGTGGTATCAGAGCAGTTCAGTCCTAGGAAGTGTCTACGAGCCGTGTCTAGTAGGGTCTTGTTTATGGTGTGTTGCGCGCCACACTAATAAACAGGAGGATATAGGGCATTTAGGAAAAATGACCACCTTTCATCATAAGAAATTGTGCGATAGAGATGTGTTATAAGATTTTCCCCTCTTAATAGTGTGTTATGATTTCAGAATGCCGCCAAAGGGAAAGCCTACAGCAGCCCAGAAGAGCGAGACTACGATAAAAAGGCGGGTGGAAAGAGATCCTCCGATGAATGTAGAAGAGGGCGAGTCACATAATGAGGCCCTATCTAATACTTCCTCTACCCCGCCCTATGTAGAAGAACAGGGAGGAGCTTCAGCTCCAGTTCCTCCACCGGTTGCTTCGGGTCAACAAGTGACCGAAGCCATTCATCTATTGACGCAGTTGGTTGCCGCCCAGGCACAGCTGCAGAATGTGGGTTCAAGTGATCGGACAGCTATTACCAGAGCCCGTGATTTTATGAGTCTAAATCCTCCGGAGTTTTTTGGGTCAAAGCCGGAAGAAGACCCGCAAGGTTTCATTGATGAGATGTTGAGGACATTGAGGATTATTCATGCCTCTGAGACTGAATCTGTGGAATTTGCATCTTATAGACTCTGAGATGTGGCGGTATTGTGGTATAACAATTGGCTAGCATCAAGAAAAGAGAATGCACCTCCTCCCATTTGGCAAGAATTCGTAGATGCTTTCATTCGCCATTATTTGCCACCCGAGGTCCGCTGAGCTAGAGCAGACAGATTTCTAAATTTGAAACAGGGAAATATGAGTGCCCGGGAGTATAGCCTACAATTTAATTCTTTGGCTAGGTATGCCCCGACTATGGTGGCTGACATGGGAGATCGGGTACATAGATTTGTGAGTGGCTTGGGGCCACATTTGTTCAAGGATTGTCTGTCGGCTTCGTTGCAAGAGGGATGGATATTTCCCGAATACAAGCCCATGCCCAGTATTTAGAAGAACAACGACATCCGCAAAGGGGTGATCGTGACATTGATAGAAGGCAAAGCAAGAGGGCCAGATCTATGGGAGTAGGCAGTGATTATAGAGGGGGATCAAGGCAGACACATTCTAGATACTCAGGCCAGTCGGTGACTAGTGCACCTCCTTGATTTACGGGTAGGAGATATGATCGCTCCTTCCGCTCAGGACAGGGTCAGAGTTCAAGGGCCTCAGATTCTCAGTTTAGGGAAGATTATAGTCAGAGGAGGCCTCCAGTACCGCGGTGCAGCCAGTGCGGTAGACTACATTCCGGACAGTGTCGCCAGGGTTTATATTCTTGCTATGCCTGTGGCCAGGTTGGGCACATGATGAGAGATTGCCCGTCGATGAGTGGTAGAGTTGGGGTTCACCCTACAAGATCTGGAGTGGGTACATCTTCAGTGCGCCCGATAGGGCAGACTGCCCAGATGTCAGCAGGTAGAGGTAGAGGCAGAGGGGGAGCACCTACTTCAGGTGCCACTCAGACCCGTGTGTATGCTTTAGCCGGACGACAGGATCTCGAGTCCTCCCCAAATGTGGTTACAGGTACATTATCCATATTTTCCCATGATGTGTATGCATTGATAGATCCGGGTTCTACTTTCTCCTATATTACTCCGTATGTTGCTGGTCGTGTTGAGGTGAAACCAGAGCCAATCAAACCTTTTGAGGTATCTACTCCGGTTGGTGATCCCGTGATAGCGAGACAAGTGTATAAAAATTGTGTAGTTGTGATATATGATCGCCAGACAAAAGCTGATTTAATTGACCTGGAAATGTTAGATTTCGATGTGATTATGGATATGGATTGGTTGGCATCGTGTTATACTAATGTTGATTGCTGGTTGAAAGTTGTTCGATTTAAATTTCTGGGAGAGCCCGTGCTTGAATGGAAGGGTAATACAATGTCTCCAAAGGGTAGGTTTATTTCCTACCTTAAGGCAAGAAAGATGATAGCTAGGGGCTATATTTATCACTTAGTCCGAGTTCATGACACCGAAGCAAAGCTGCCAACTTTTCAATCCGTTCCGGTAGTGAATGAATTTCCGAATGTATTTCCCGATGAACTTCCAGGTCTTCCTCCAGAAAGAGAGATTGAGTTTGCCATTGATGTGTTGCCAGACACCAAGCCTATTTCTATTCCTCTGTATCGAATGGCTCTGGCGGAATTGAAAGAGCTAAAGGCATAGTTGAAAGATTTGCTTGGAAAAGGGTTTATTAGACCCAGTTCATCGCCGTGGGGAGCACCAGTCTTGTTCGTGAGAAAGAAAGATGGTTCCCTACGAATGTGGATCGATTATAGGCAGCTGAACAAGGTGACAATAAAGAACAAATATCCTCTCCTAAGGATTGATGATTTGTTTTATCAACTACAGGGTGCCAAGTGGTTTTCTAAAATATACTTGAGGTCGGGATATCATCAAGTGAGAATTAGAGAAGAAGATATTCCTAAAACAGCCTTCAGAAGGATATATGGCCACTATGAGTTCCGAGTGATGTCGTTTGGGTTGACCAATGCTCTGGCAGTGTTTATGAATTTGATGAATAATGTGTTCAGGCCACTCTTGGACTTATTTGTGATAGTATTCATTGATGATATTCTGGTGTACTCTCGCACAGAATCCGAACATGCAGATCATTTACGTATCGTTCTTGGAATTCTTCGAACCCGAGAATTGTATGCAAAGTTTTCAAAGTGTGAGTTTTGGCTGAATTCTGTAACATTTCAGGGCCATGTTATCTCAGATGATGGCATTCGAGTCGACACGCAGAAAATTAAAGCTGTGAAGACTTGGCCAAGGCCTATGACGCCTACAGAAGTCAGTAGTTTTCTGGGGTTGGCAGGTTACTATAGGAGATTCGTAGAGGGATTTTCCTCTATTTCAGCCCCATAGAAGAAATCAACCCAGAAGTCAGCTAAATTTCAATGGAATGATGCTTGTGAACGCAACTTCTAAGAGTTGAAAGATAGATTAACCTCAGCTCCAGTCTTGAAACTCCCAGAAGGGCCAGATGGTTATGTCGTGTATTGTGATGCTTCTGGCGTTGGGTTAGGGTGTGTATTGATGTAGCATGGTAGTTATTGCTTATGCTTCAAGACAGCTACGGAAACATGAAAATAACTATCCAACTCGCGACCTCGAATTAGCTGCAGTTATTCATGCACTAAAGATGTGGAGACATTACTTGTATGGCGTGCATGTTGATATCTACACAAATCACAATAGTCTTCTGTACATTTTCAAACAGAAGGAGTTGAATATGCGGTAGAGGCGGTGGTTAGAGTTATTAAAAGATTATGATGTGAACATTTTGTACCACCCCGGGAAAGGCAAATGTAGTAGCCGATGCGCTTAGCCGCCGATCCATGGGTAGCCTATGTGAAGTTCCATCGAAAAAGAAAGAAATGACTCATGAGCTTCACGAGCTAGCTAATCTTGGAGTACGTGTAATTGATTAGGGCAGTGCAGGGATTGGTATTAATGATCCCACAGTTTCGTCTTTGAATATGGAAGTGAAAGAGCGACAATATGAAGATCCTCAGTTGAGCCATTATAGAGACACAATTCATGAAAGCGAGAAGTCTCCATTTGAAATTTCAATGGATGGATGTTACACCTCGGAAATTTTTCGTGAGCCAACAATGAATAGACCAACAAAGGGCATGAATGTGCGATGTTTTACTAAGTAGGGAATGACTATTTATGAACTTTGGAAATAAGAAAGTTGCAGAATTTCATTTCAGCCCAGTGGTCGTAAAATGTAATACGGCCCGTAAACTGATTTACGGACCGTAAAGTGCCATCGTCCTTCAACATTCCAAAATTTCAACTTTCTGTCAAATGCTTCAAATGGTTAAAAACGACTTGGAATACGGACCGTAAATTGAAATACGGCCCGTAAACCGAGTCGTAAACTGCCATGATCTTCAGCATGCCTTTCTGGTTTTGATATGCTTAAATATGGTATGGAAGGACGGACAGTAAACCAGAATACGGCCCGTAAAGTGGGGTTTACGACCACCGTGCATCCCGACTACTGTTCATAAAAATCAGATTTTGTGATTACTATAAGGGACCCTTCTCATTCATTTAACTTCATTTTCTCATCTACACCACTCAAGAACTCTCTAGAAAATTCTCCAAACACTTCAAACATAAGAATAACAAGGAAATCAATGATCAACAACACCAAATCCATGAAACAAAGTGTGTGAAACTCAAGTGAGGTTCATCCAAATCAAGAAATTCCAAAAGAGGTGAAGTAGGGTTTTGGTGCTAAAGGAAGAACTCCACTCTAGGCTTGTTCCACCGCCATCTAAGGTACGTTTCATGACTTTATCATGTTGTTTAAGGTATTGGAAAGCTAAGATGCTTGAATTGTAGAAAGACATGGAAAATGGGTCTTAAATGGGAGAATAGTGTCATAATTGAATAGTAGTCGAATGGAACCATAAACGTTGATGTGCCATGATTATGAATATGTTGTAAATGTTTGGGAGTTGAAATAGAACGTGCGAAAAGTAGTAGTAACAAAGGAAATGCTGCCCAATTGTTTTCCTAGAAATAACGATACGTTCTCATAATCGATTAACTAACGTTAATGCGAACTCTCTCCTGAAGGTAGCGACGTGATATTGGAGGAGAACACGTGAACGATAGCTTAGCTAAACGACAAAGGTATGTGAAGCTAGTCCTTTCTTTCTATGGCATGAATCCTATGACATGATTCTTCTTTCTTCTTCACGACTCTCCTATGCTCCTAAAAGCTAAGAGTGTAAGATCATGAATAATGACACGAGATAAGAGCAATGTCATGAGTTCAGTAGTGATATGATGGAATTCGTTGCTTACACACACCTTACATACTAATTCCTTCAAGTTGAGGCAGAATGTTTATCAATGTTCATAATGAAATCGAGGGTTCACGACCTTACGTCACCTCGATAAAGTATGCTTGTCTTAGAGTCCTTATGCATATGTTATGATGAGCATATTATAATGAGCATGCTATGATGATATTACACAGCGCCTAGTTGGCTGGGAAGTCACCGCTAAGGCGGGCAGCTTATACACCATGGCCAGTTGGCATGGGCAGACACCACTAGTGGGCGGCATGAGATGGTACCTCGGATGCAGGAGGCCTGGACGTGGGCTAATGTTACTGATTATCACACCGCAACTATATGGTTGGGCAGTTTATATATATATATGATATGCATACATGAGATGATGATAAGCTTAAAAGTAAGTCAGCATGCATTATGTTTCATGTGATTCCCAGTCAGGTATAGTAGCTCCATACTTGATGCCTCCCTTATTTCCTTGATGTATTATTATTGTTCATGCCTCTCATACTCAGTACAATATTCGTACTGACGTCCGTTTTCTTTGGACGCTGTGTTCATGCCTTACAGGTAGACAGGGAGGTGAGCTCGATCCAGATTCTTAGTAGCTGCCAGCTGATTGCGAGCACTCCATTGTCCGGAGGTGCTCATGATTATTCTCTTGGTATATGTATATTTTGGGCATAGTGGAGTCTTGTTCCACCTATATGTATAGTATGTCAGTAGAGGCTCGTAGATGCGTAGTGTGGGTTAGATGGTCTCACAAGATTACTACGGTATATTTGTATATTATTTTGATAGCCTAAAGAGGCGTATGCATATAAAACCAATTGTACTCTCAAATAGAAAATGATTGTTCTACGATTATGAATGATAAGGAAAAGTAAAAGGGTTGTGATGAGTGAGGAAATAAGTGGTGCTCGGTGGTTAGCCCCGGGTACCCGTCTCGGCCCCTAGACGGGTCATGACAATGGAATTCTGAGATACCGAAGGATGTGTTCAAAATGTTGCAGAATTACGTCGCCGAATTCTAGAAGAAGCTCATTATTCTCGGTATTCTATTCATGCAGGAACGACAAAGATGTATCATGATCTCAAGATGATGTATTGGTGGGATGGCATGAATAGTGACATAGCAGATTTTGTAGCCCAATGTCCAAATTGCCAGCACGTAAAGATCGAACATCAAAAGCCAGGAGGATTATTGCAAGCAATAGAAATCCCTACTTGGAAATAGGAAGTGATCAACATGGATTTTATTGCGGGGTTACCTCGCTCTCGAGACAAGTATGATTCTATATGGGTGATCGTGGACAGAATCACGAAAGCAGCTCATTTTTTTCCAGTCAGGGACCACATACTCAGCGGAAGACTACGCAAGGTTGTATCTCAAACAAATTGTGCGACTTCATGGTATTCTAGTATCCATTATCACGGATAGAGGAGCGTAATTTACAGCCAAGTTCTGGAAATCGTTCCTAGAAGGTCTAGGTACCCAAGTGAAACTTAGCACGACATTTCATCCGCAGACCGATTGTTACATCCGACATTTTTGGTTTATTCGAAAAATTCAAGATAAATGGACTTGTGATGAATAAGGCCACAATTGGACATTTCTTGGTATGGATGTGTAGGGTATGAACACAATGGTGTGGAATTACGAAAGGTGGCCAAGGGCAACAATTGGAATTTTTGAAACTTGTTCCATGAATTACAAAAAAAAAAAAAGAATAAAAAAATTTAGCCATTGGGCTCAAAAAAAAAAAAAATGAAGCAAAAGGCCCAACTTAAGGGGCCCAACCGGCCACCCTAAGTCCAAGCCCATGGAATAATTAAATTCCATGGGAAATTATATATGCATTGGATAATTATTGAGAAGGTTCAAGAAACATTTAGCAAGAACAAAGAAATAGAAAGAGAGAGAGAGAGAGCCAATTCGGGTGGAAGAGAGAAAGAAAAGGAAAAGAAAGAAAAAATTTTTGTAGCCAATTCTTGGGTTTAAAAAGTTCCTCTCTTGAGAGATTATTGCTAAGCACAAGATTATCTACAAGTTGATATAAATATTTTGGCAAGAAAACAACTTCAACCCCAAGTGAAGAACTTGAAGAAAGGTAAGGATTCCATGCTTTGGTTATGTTTAAAATGATATATGTGTGTTGTAGTATGTGTGAATGAAGGAAAAACATGGAAAATTTTGTATGTTGAGAAATGTGGGTGTGGCCGAATGCATATATATGTATTGCATGTCTTGAATGGTTTGAATTCTTGTGTAAGTTAGTTGTAGTATGGTGGAAATTGTATTAGAAAGGAAAGTGGGATGAATTAGAGAGAATTGGAAAATGTAGTATGTAGGCCGTGTGGTATGGTATTAAGTATGGCCATGAATTTGATCTTTGTGTGTATGCTAATTGTGTTACGGCTTTGTGAAGTAGATTAAAGGATAATGGTTAAGGGAAAACAAAGAAGCTGTTGGTTAGGTTGTCGTCGGAATGTATGTCGCGTTAGCGTGATTTCTTGAAAGTATAATCAAGGATAATGAATTTGGAATGTAAAAATGTGTTGATGAACTTGTATGTTGAAGGTCGGAAAAAAAAATTGGATAAGTAGTGGCTTTAATGGAAAGTTTGTATATCGTGTGAAAATGATAAGATATGCCTCCGACGTATGTTGGAATGACTTTGGTAGGTAATGAATACGAAAATAATAAGTTTGGTTTGGAAATATGAGGTCGGAATGAAAGGTGTTAAGTTATAAGGAAAGTTGGCAAATTGTGCCCTATTATGTGTTTCGAACTACTTGTTGTTGTTATGACTATTGTTTTTGGGTTGTGTTGGTTGTTTGGCTGTGTTATAACTTTTGGGGATGTCATATATACAGAGGAAATGCTGCCGAAATTTCGGTAGGCAAGTATGTTTAAGTTTGGAGTATTGAAAGAATGAAACTAACCAAATGGTAAACTTGACCATTTCCAGATTTTGGACGAAATTTGGAGTAACGCCAAGCGAGCATAAGGAGCCATCAAGGTATGTGAAGCATTTCTTTGCGTTCCTAGGCATGTTCTGGAAGTGATAGGCTTGGCCGCGAGCCTTAGGTCCGACTCCGTTTTCCGGAATTCGAGACGGAAAACCGCTCCAATTCCTTCAATTCAATTGAACCCTTTTTCTTGCAAATTGCCCTTAAAGTAAGATTTTTGTGCAAAACTTCCCCAAACGGAGTCGGAACACTTCCGAATGAGTATGGGCGACCTCATAAGGTCAATCATCGATAATTTACGTATGTAGCCTCGGGTTGGTCCGAGGTGGGCCCACAAGGCCCGATACGTCCGGTACGGTTTTAAATACTTCTGTTTTGGGTCCGATTTTCTCTAAAAACTTCTGAACTATTATTTTGTGAATGTTATGGATAATTTTGTGTAATTTATATATTATGATTTCTGAACATCCGAGCATCCCATTCTGATAATCTGTCGTGCCTTCCTAACTAGGGTATGAGCGCGTGCTATGCATACTATCTGGATATTCTGATTTTGGCTCGCCGTTTGGCACCCTTCTGATTGATCGAGTCTGTATGTTGAGTCTGTAGGTAGGTGGTTTCTCATTTATCGATTCGTGTCTGTCTCAATGCATTCTTTCACTGCGACCCGGGCCAGGTTCTGTTATCGTGCATATTTTCTCTGCATTGTTCACCGCGTCCCTCGGCGTACGGGCCGGGATCTGTATGTCTGTATGATCTGTGTATGGGGATGGCGGCCAGGATGGCATATGATCTGATTTGATTCTGTCTGTCCACCGCGTCCCGTACTAAGAGGGCCGGGTTCTGTTACCGCGCCCCCAGACAGGGCCGGGATCTGTATGAAAATATATGCGTGTGCTATCTGTATTGGTAAATCACACGCCTCTGTATGATTTTGTATGACTCTGTGCTACTCTGCATGCATAATTCTGTCCGACACACTACTGTCTGTCCGTCTGTGCTATGACTATTGCTGTCTGTCCGTATGGCTTCTGATTCTGTATGTCCGTATGGATTCAGATTCTGCTCGTCTGTCTATATTATGATTCCGTCTGTCTGTCCGAACTATAATTCTGTTTATTTGTATGGAACACGATTCTGTATGTCTGTCTGGATCACAATTCTGTCCGTCAGTCTGATTTATGGTTCTGTCCGTTATATTTCTGTGACTCCGGTTCGGACTATGTTATATCTGTTATGTTTCTGCTTTACATACTCGGTACATTTTTCGTACTGACCCCCGTTCTTCGGGGGCTGCGCTACATGCCCGCAGGTACAGACGCACCAGGTGATACGCCGCCCGCGTAGGGTTCCGACTCTGCTACTTGAAGAGCTCCTTTGACTCGGAGCATATATCTTTGGTATATACCTTCTGTCTTTGTGTACTCCGTATGTCTGTATATTCTGGGTACGGCGGGGCCCTGTCCCGTCATATGATTCTGTATGTCTGTAGAGGCCTGTAGATAGATGTGTGGGTTACGGGTTTCGTCTGTATGCTAGCCTTGCCGGCTTACTTGTAAATGTCTGTATGTTCAGGTATATATGTATATATACGTATGTTACGCGCGTGCCGTATTTGTATCGGCCTACCTCTGTACTTCTGTTTTGAAAAAAAAATCTGTATGGTTCGAATTCGATCAGGTAGGTACGTATGGGTACCCAGGTAGGGTACCAGTCGCGGCCCACGGGGTTTGGGTCGTGACACCGATGAACAAGCCGAACGTACTATTCAGACTTTGGAGGACATGCTAAGAGCATGTGTTCTAGATTTCGGAGGTAGTTGGGATGATCATTTGCCTCTAATCGAATTTGCATACAACAATAACTGTCATTCCAGTATCCAAATGGCTCCATATGAAGCTTTATATGGAAGGAAGTGCAGATCCCCAATTGGATTGTTTGAAGCAGGAGAAGTACAGTTAATAGTCCCTGAATTGATTCAACAAGCGGTAGAAAACGTCAAGGCGATCCGAGATCGATTGTTGACAGCCCGAAGTTGCAAAATATCTTATGCGGACAACCGCCGGCGAGACTTGGAATTTCAAATTGATGATTGGGTATTTTTGAAAGTGTCGCCAATGAAAGAGGTGATGAGATTTGGAAAAAAAAGGGAAGTTAAGTCCACGATACATTGAACCTTATAAAGTTATCCGCAAGGTGGGTCATGTAGCCTATGAATTGGACTTGCCTTCAGAGCTTGAATCAGTCCATCCAGTCTTCCATGTCTCAATGCTCCGCAAGTGCATCGGACATCCCACAAATTTTTTTCCAATAGATGATGTGCAAGTGACAGAAAAGCTAGCATATGAAGAAGTGCCTATTGCCATCTTAGACAGGCAAGTACAAAGACTTCGAAATAAGGAAGTAGCTTCAGTCAAAGTCTTGTGGCAAAATAATAACCGGGAAGAATTGACCTGGGAAGCAGAAGAGAGTATGAAGTCCAAGTATCTGCACTTATTCCAACCCCCTGAAGAGATTCAAGATGAAACACTAACATTATGAGGTATGTATGCTTACTTTTATGCTTTTGGTCATGTGAGGCCATAAATATATTGTTGTTGTGTTGTGACCCTGTGAGGCGATATTATTATAGGTTATTGTGACGGAACGGCAGTGCCATATTATAGGGGAATCTTTAGTAAAATTTTCGTAGAATTCCTGAGTGTTTAACATTCGAGGACGAATGTTATAAAAGGGGGGAAGAATGTTACACCTTGGAAATTTCATGTCGTCGCATAGTGAATGAACCAACGCGTGCTTAAGGATAATAGGAAGTTCTTAAGATTATAAGATAGATAATTAGTGGTTTTAGAATGCATACATTAAGATCTTGAAGCTGTATGAATTGATGAGATAAGAAATGATAAGGACAAGTGGAATATAAGTGAGGTTTAGGAAAGGTTCCGTAAATTTTTATGTTAAGGATTGTTTGGTAAGGTTTTGAGGACGAGTTATAGGGATGTTTAGATCATTAATGAAGTATTAAAAAAGTGTTAAGAAGGTTGTATAAGGATTGGAGATCAAACGAGACGATGAGAACAACTTCGGAAAAGCTGTGGGTTCCACGGCCATGTTTCACGAACCATGAAACCTTCCACGGACCGTATATTGGTTCGTGGAATACCCAGCAGAGATGATGTCTGGCCAGTGGTGAACCACAACCACTTCCACGAACCGTGAAATGTTCCACGGACCGTGAAAGTGTCTGTGGAAGTCCCGACGAGCTGAATAAGTTTTGAGTTTATATATGTGATCCCACTTCATTTATTTCATTTTCACACACACTTCTTCATTTCTCAAGACCTCTAGAAGGTTCCACAAACTTCATCTACAAGAATACAAAGGAAAACAAAGATCAATCTGTCACGACCCAACCCCGTGGGCCGCGACCAGTGCCCGAGCTGGGCACCTATACGTACCCGATACCCAAATTAGCATATTAACAGAATAATAATATAATAATAATATCAGTGGACGCTACAGAATTTAACAGAAAAGCAGACTTGGCACACATAGGCCTGTAAGGCCATCATAGAACAAAGTATCCCAAACATATGTACAGAACCCACACAGATATATCCACAGACCTCTACGGAACATATCATAATCATAAGACGGGACAGGGCCCCGTCATACCCTGAACAAAGTACATATCCAGATAGCAGTGACAGACTGTACCAAAAGATGGGCTCTGTAGAAGAGAGCGCCCCAAAATAGTAGAAATGGGATCCTAAACGTGCGGATCAGCAAACCTGTCGTCTGTACCTGCGCGGCATGAAAACGCAGCCCCCGAAGGAAGGGGGTCAGTACGAAATATGTACTGAATATGTAAAGCGGAATCACAGAAGTCAAATCATAATGGTTACAGAAAATGAGTACAACATCCAGAGTGTCAAATGCATATTTCCAAAACCGACAGAATGTGTACAGAAACATATGTCATATCATATCATATCCGGTCCCTGCCACGGGACTCGGCAGACAGAATGTGGCCACCCTCCCGACGCTGGTGCCACTATACAGAGGAATCAGAAAAAGGGGCGTGGCCCCGTATCATAATATGTCATATCAAAATGGCCATAACAGATCAGATCAGAATAGGCGGACATGGCACATCATACTCCACAAACCCATGTACGCGTATACCTGCCCCCTCACATCGGGACGTGGCGAACAATGCAAAGAATTACGCTTGACAACATATCCTGGCCCGGGCTTAGTGTGGGAAACATTGGACATCCACGAATGGAGTAGTGAGAGACTAATGCAATTTAAAAATATAATAAATGTTTTCAAAGACTCGATGAAGCGTATCAAAGACAAACAAATCCAATGGAGTCGGACGGAATCATAATAAATGTATTTCGGATATCATAATAAATTACAGAAGTATAACTTTCCCGAAGTCATTCCGAGTGTCAAAATAATTTATAATATTTAACAGAATATTTAAAATAATATTCGTTAAGAGATTAGTAGGGTAATTAAAACATTTCTTTCAAAAATTGCTTAAAAAGGAAGCTTTAACACATTAGGGGCAAAACCGGAAATAGTGGGCCCGCCTCAGAACAAATAAGGCGGTGGGCTCAAATTGTGCCCTCTAAACATATAATATCATCTACAAAGGTTATACAGACATTCTATGACTTTCTGAGTAATTTAGAGCAAAATTGCATAATTTCAGAAAAAGCGTATCAAAATGGTTCAATTCTACTGAAGGAAAAACTGAAATTTTGTCTTGCGGATTCCGAGGGCCAAGAGGTCCTTCGAGGCCCGGATCCGACCCTAATACACTAAGGGCATGCCAAGGGAAGAATTGGGTTTGCTTTACATACCTTTCACGCTCCTTAAGCCTTTCCAAATTCACTTCCCGTTTCGTCGAAAAACTGCAATTGGTCAAGTTTACCAATTGTAAGCTATGAATACCAAAGTTCCAACTTAATGCATATTTGGCTACCGAAATTTCGGCAGCACTTCCCCTATACATATAGCACCCCGAGAATTCAACTCGGCTATAAATCATCAACAACAACCCAAACGACAACAACAATATCAACAATGAACATTAAAAACATAAATATCCTTCAACTAGTCATTTTTCTCACCAGTTGACATAATCTTCAATTCAACCCAAACTTTCGAACTAACATCATGATTTCACATCCATTATCACTCAAGATCGTCACAATATAGATTTAGAGACATTTCATATCATTTTCCTTAAGATATACACTCGATATACATAATCTACAACTTTCTGTCAAAATCATAACTTATGCAAAACACCAAATCTTTGGCATACAACTTCATAACAAGTTTCCAACTTCCAAATTCATCAATGATCATCTTAATTCACAACCAAACAACTTCATCTCCTTAATGTCGGAAAAATCATACTAAAACGACATAAGTGTTTACATTCCAATTCAATACAAACTTATATCATTCTAACTTCATTTCCATGCCAAGCATTACAACAACACTCCAATACACTAAACAAACTTAATCCATTTCATTCCCAAGCCAAATATACCACACGGCCATATGCTTATTTTTTCCATATCAACTAAATTCATCCAACTTTCAATTCCCATATGCATTTCATCACAATTACAACTAGAATATAACATAAATTCAACACAACTTGGCTATACAACATATATATACACACGGCTACAAGCCATATACCAAACCCACATTGCAAACTTCCATTTTTCCATACAATCAACACATTTCTACATACTACAACTCAATCAAAACTTCATAACACAATAAAAAGGTAGAAATTCTTACCTTTTCTTCAAGTTTTCTTCACTTGGAGATGTAGTCACTTTGATGATTCTAATGCTCCCCACTCCAATCCAACTATACCAAGTTACAAAGGAACCTTCACTTAGTAGGAAATCAACAAGAATTGAATTTTTTGAACAATATTTTGGAGGGTCAATTTTTGCCCCTCAAACCCGAACCCTCCTTGCTCTCTCTCTTGTTCTTGATTTTTTTTGATCTAGCTTCTAAAGTCTTGAACCTTCTAATCATATATTAAGAAGACTTGGTCACATGACCAAGCACATGACCAAATAATAAAATGGGCTTGGATCAAGGCCTTATGTTAATTAATTCACATGGAAATTTAATACAAATTTTGGGCTTGGGCCATACCATGGCCGGCCACTCCAAGTGCATTGGGCCTTAAATTCTATTCCATTATTTTTGGCCCAATGACTTATAGTCCACGTTTTGTAATTCCCGAAACTAATTTCCAAAATTCCAAAATTGCCCTTAGCCTTGTCCCACACTTTCATGACTATATTCTTTCATGCATAACTCCTATGATCAACAAAATATCAAATTGATCTTATATCTCAAGAATCCAATATAATTCAAGTCTTTCCAAATGTGTGAAAACACGGGTCATAACACAATCTCAAGAATTCAAGTGAATCAAGTGCAAGGAAGCTCACTAGGGTTCTTCCAAGTCAAGAATTCTCTTAGGAGTGAAGTTAGGGTTTTCTCCAAATGAAATATTACATACTAAAACACGTTCCTACGCATTCAAAGGTGAGTTTCATGATTATTCTATGTTGTTTAAGGTATGAAAAGGTTGAAACACTTGGATTATGGAAGAAAATGGAAAATGGATTACAAAAGGTGAGATTAGTAACAATTGTGAATAGTGGATTAATATGAATCGTGAATCTTGATATGTTGAGATTGTAATCACGTTATGAATGATGTTAAGAGTATGAGAGAAGCATTTGATGAGAATGAATGTAACGTTGCAGTATAATTATGACTATGGATGACCATGAGAGTAAATTGTAGGAATTGAATAATGACGATGATATTATGAATGCTATTATTGACGTTTGGGAGTTGAAATATGACATGGGGAAAGTAGTATAAACAAAGGAAATGCTGCCCAAATTTTCCTAGAAATAGTAAGCACGTTTAAGTAATCGATTGGCTAACGTTCATGTGACTTCTCTTGAAGGTAGAAACGTGGGCATCAAAGGAGAACAAGCAAGTGATATATTAGTTAAACGAAAAAGGTATGTGAGGCTAGTCCTTTCCTTCTATGGCATGAATCCGATGGTATGATTCTCCTTCCTCTCCATGAATTCTCTATATCCCGGAAAGTCAAGAGTCGATGATTATGAATAGCTATGTGAGATAAGAGATATGTTATGAGTTCAATAATGATGACGATAAGCTTGAGTCCAAAGATTCTAGAGTCCATGATATGATGTTCCTCTAAAGTTAATGATGTTATTTATTGTATACACTCACCTTATATACTATTTCCTTCAATGTGAGGCAGAATACCATTGAGCTAATGATATCATTACTGTATACACTAACCTTATACACTATTTCCTTCAAGGTGAAGCAGGATACTTATAGATGTCCATAATGGAATCGGGGGTTCACGACCTTACGTAACCCCGATAAAGTGTAGTTGTCCTTGAGTCTTTATGCATGTACTATGATGAGCATACTATGATAAGCATACTATGATGAGCATATTATGATGATGATATAACACCGCGCCTATATGGCCGGGCAGTCACCGCTAAGGCGGGCATCGTATACACCATGGCCAGATGGCATGGGCAGACACCACTAGTGGGTGGCATGATATGGTACCCCGGACGCTGGAGGCCTGGACGCAGGCTAATGTTACTGATTACCACACCGTACCTATATGGTCGGGCAGCTTATATATATATTTACGCATAATGAGATGATGATGATTATGAAAGTAAGCCAACATTCATTATTTATTTTATGATTCACAGTCAGTTATAGATTGCTCCTCATTTGATGCCTTCTCATTTCATTGATGTTTCATTATTGTTTATGCCTTACATACTCAGTGCAATGTTCGTACTGACGTTCGTTTTCTTTGGACGTTGTGTTCATGCCCACAGGTAGATAGGGAGATGAGCTTGATCCGGACTCGTAGTAGCTGTCAGCTGACTTGAGAGCACTCCATTGTTCCGGAGGTGCTACTTGGTTCATTCTTTTGTGTATATTCATGTATATGTATTTTGGGCACGACGGGGTCTTGTCCCGTCCCTACGTCTAGCATTCTAGTAGAGGCTCGTAGATACGCAGTGTGGGTTATATGGTCTCACGAGGATGCTATTATGTATATATATATAAATTTTATTTTGATAGCCAAAAGGCTTGCGTATATAAAAGTATTTATGTTCCCAAATGAAATATGATTTTCTTATGATTTGAATATAAATTTGATAAAAGAGCGTTAAATGAGTATGATGAGTAACAAAATGAGCGGTGCTCGGTGGTTAGCCCCGGGTACTCGTCATGGCCCCTAGTTGGGTCATGACATACGAAATACAAAGGGTTATAACGAATGTGATTACATTGGTAAGACGACTTATGGGGTAAAGGTAATAGGGCCGATCAGAAAGAGTAACAGGTTAAGTATGCTTACTTCACGAGGTTTATTCTATTTTATAAGCAGGCTTGTGAATAAGATCAAGAAATGACACTCTACAGAGGTGAGTATGATCAGGATATAATGAGAACGTAGCAAGAACTGTAATACAAAGTAAGTAAAGTATAGGGAAGAAACGACTAATGATGTGACATGTTCTATATGAATAAAGAGTGAATGCAAGTGTGAAACCAATAAGCGAGCCATAGGGCAGTAGATAAGAAAGCTTATAAGACCTTGTTAGGGGAAACTCCAGCGTAGAGGTTTCGCAATGACCGAAATGATGGCAAAAAAAAGGGAAAAGAAAGTCAACTTGAAAAAGAAATTAGAGAAAAGTGATATGGTAAAGATGTAGCAGTTTATGATTTGTATAATCGAGAGCAGGAGTGATATATATGGCTAGATGTAAAAGACCAAGACTACGGAAAGCTGAATAACGAAATAGAACGATCGTTAGGAAAAGGATCAGCATAATAAGGATGAGAGGGGATGATCAGAATGAACAAAATAAGTTGTGGAAGCTAAAATGGATTGTATAGAAGTAATATATTCTAAAGAACAAAGCGGTACTGAGTTAAGAATAGGGTTCCTTGTGCGAGGTATGAAGGATTGATTATAAAACGGGAGGTAATAAGATAAATTGAGGAGGAAAGAATGTAAAGGAATAAGTATGGGTATAGAAAGAAAAGGAAATATGCAAAGTTTGCGCGCTTAAGAAGTAGTCGTATTATGAGAAAAGGAAGATGCATCTCCTATGAATATCCTATACCAAGACAGAACGAGTAAATTATACAAAGGAATAAGTTGGAAAGAAAAATGTGGCCATGAGTTATGAGTTTACCGTAAGATGATAAAGCGATAAAGCAACGCCATCAACGACAAATAGGATATGATTATGATTGGTTTTGAAATCAAATTTGAGTGTAACACAAGAGTAAAAGAGTATGAGGCGTAAGGGGTATTAGTTTTTCATGAGACATAGATTCTTGAAAACATAGATGGCGGATTTAAGGGAAATTACATTTACGGCTACTATAAGTCAATTCCGGGGAAAAGAGGAATAACTTGAGATGGGAAGAAAAGGGAAAGATGACGCTATAAGCTAAATCTGAGTATCCCTATGGGACAGAAGTCATTAATTGGAGCGGATGTAGAGAATGACTCATAACTAACGGTTGAGTTAAGAAAAACACATCCTTGTTTGGATTGCTATGTCGGTTGTATTACTTGATTACAAAACTGCAAGATGAGTATGTTAAGATTTCACACATGAATTATCGTGGCTATAAAGTATGGGAAATGACATTAATATGAGGCGGTATAATATGGGAATTGAGGAAGTTGATATATGAATTCAAGATTTGAAAGTGAGGAAATGGATTACAAAATGGTATAAGTAAAACCCTTAAAAGGGGGGAAGCGAGTGAAGAAAATACCAGTGCAGAGATTGAAACGATGAATCTTAAGATGTGACAGATATAGACTCTAAAACAAAAAGTGAGATTTATGCAGAAATGAGTCTAATAACTAGTAAATAAATGAACAAGAATCAAGCGGGTATCCGAGATTATACTGGAAAATCATTCATGGGGACCGTGGATAGCATGATACTGAGGGCAAATAGCTCATGGAATATGGTAAAGAATAACGAGGATATACTGGAATAGAGGCAAAGAAATTGATGGTAGATAAACAAAGGAAAGAAAAGAGTATGACGAGATAAGTTACAATAGATAGAGAAAAGAGTTTTAGTATGTATGAGATGCGTAAAATAGAACGAACCAAAGGAATGGAAGCTTACGAATAAGGTTAGACGTTCATACATGAATCACACAAGAGTGGTTACGGTACCCGCAAGTATTTACATGTCGAGAATGAAACCAATTGGGTAGTTAAAAAGAAGAGTAAGAGGCAGGCGAGAATAGTGTATTTGTGATACTCCGAGTAAGTTGAGGGAAAATATATGGTTAATTGAGTCGAAATGTTGAGTTGGAATTATCGTTAAGGATAAATAGGACAATTACTTTGAATATGATATAAGTACATGTTATATGTTTCCTACGGTAGCCCTGGGGTGTGACGACTTACGAATTCAATAAGATGATTGAATAAGGGGGGTTTTTACGAAAAGAATATTATGCCTTGAACCCTTCATTTTTGTATCATTATGGTTATAGCGAATTTCCGACAGTTTACCAGAGGATTACGAAATTCTCAAAAATTATGAGACCTTTAATGGGTCGGCTACAGACACCTACGACATGACACCTCAGATTGAATTTTATCTAGACTTTATAGATGTGGATCAATACCATTGTCATGGTCATATGGAAGAAAGGAAAGTGGAAGAGATTTGTAAACCATGTGGAATTTAATACCATTATTGAGCAAGAAAAAGGATCGACGAGTAAGGAGGATCATATCAGGGAAGTAACTCACTTATATCCCTTGAAAGGATATTCCTGAGGAATCGAAGGAGTATTGCAATCGAGAGTCATTACTAAGAAGAAAACTTGTTATCAACTATTCAAAGGGAATGTTATAGATAGTGCATCTCAGAGGTTAAAATGATGACTCCAAGGAGAATGTATGCGGTGGACTATGCGGCCTAAATAAAGAGTGGAAGTAGACCTATAGGAAGTAAAGGAAAATAATGAGAGGGACCAATATGCGGTGGTAAACATACCCAAGGACAGCTCCTATCCTGCAGTGTTACAAAAAAAAGATTTTATGAGAATTTCTGGCTGTCCTCTCAAACGGTTTTGAAGTAGTGAGGGAAAAACTGAAGTAAGCTTGGTGATGATATTAGGAAAGAATGCGGGAGTAGAAGAGATGCGCTGGGAAGCGAAAGAGGGTATAAAGTCCCAGCATACGATTTATCTCCACTCGCAGGGGAGGTTCAAGATGAAACGTTGTTGCCCAGGTATGCAATGCAATGCTTTACTTTTAATGCTTTTGGTCGTGTATGGCCATATTGTGTGTTGTGATATCGTAGCCCTGAGTGGAAGCATTATTTTAGACTGTTGTGATAGAGTGGTAGCGCCATATTACAGGAGAAAATTTGGCGAAATTTTCGTAGACTTCCCGCGAACTTAACATTCTAGGACGAATGTTCTAAAAGGGGGGGAAGAATGTTACACCTCGGAGAAATTTCATGTTGATGCATAGTGGATAGATAACGAAGGGCACGAAGTATACGATGTTTCTATAAGTAAGAAATAGTATTTAATGATCCTAATTGAGATTTCAAAGACATTCGAGGTAAGGGAAGGAAGTCCTTCAAGAAAGGCGAGGTATGCGTTGTGTGTCGGAAAGGATTCACAAAGTACCAAGTTAATGATAACTTAATGATGTCTTGGAGAAGATTTATAATTTCCCTTAGATTGTTAATGAGGTTTTAAACAAGTATTAAGAAAGTTTCATAATGATTGGAGATCAAACGAGTTGCCGATAACGAGTTTCAGAAAGCTGGGCATTATACGATCCAACATACGGACCGTATAAAATATACTGGCCATATGTTAGGCCTTATATTCTACCCAGAATGGCAACCTTCACTGGACCAAAGATACAGTCAGACATACGGTCCATATAAAAGGTACGGACCGTATGTTGGTCCATGAAACTGAGTCGAGACGGGTTTTAAAATTAATATACACTACCAGAAAATGGGCCAATGGCAACACAAACAAAAGCGTTGTCATAGACACGAAAACCGTTGCCATAGATCTATCGGGACGCATTATCATCCGTGACATCTGATCGCGTGCCAATAGCTCTATAGAAACAGTTCTTGCGACGGTTAACATAACCATTACTATACCTTATTTATTGCGACGGTTAATATAATTGTTGCTATAGTTTCTCTATAGCAACAGTTAATTGGTCTATCTGCAGCAACATTTTTTTGGTTAATTAGAACAGTTAACAACCGTCCCCATAGACTTTTATGCAACAATTTTTATTGGATTAGAGAGAATCAATAAGTATCT
The DNA here is from genome assembly GCF_019175385.1 of Lycium barbarum. Classification (NCBI taxonomy): domain Eukaryota; kingdom Viridiplantae; phylum Streptophyta; class Magnoliopsida; order Solanales; family Solanaceae; genus Lycium; species Lycium barbarum. The sequence goes on along the minus strand of NC_083343.1, from coordinate 60,942,546 downwards.
ACGAGAACAGTTTTCGTACATATAGGAACGGTTCACATGGCCTATTGCAACGATTGGTACATTTTATTTGGGACTTGCTGCAACGGGTTTGGTAGACTATTGCAACGGTAAAAATTAAAATTACTGGTCCCTGGTTATAAATCAATTATAATATACAATGCACTTTATATAATCACAAAATGGAACTTTTCATAATCCAAATGGGCTGCAAGCTAGTAATATCCATAAAAGCAAAATGTTAAAACCCAAATATGCATAATTAAGTTTACATGCTTTTCAAGAGAGTTTGCGTAAGTTTTAAATTGTTTGATAGCAAAAGATCATTCCTAAAACATCTAGCAAAAGATCATTCCCAAAAGATCTAAAGTTTCAGCAGCGACTCAGAAGTCTTCACTCCGATCATCACCTTCCATTTCTTCATTTTCAACACCTACAAAAGAGGATAAATAATGTCGTTACCGTTCAAGCGCGCACACTCAATACACATATAATAACTTATTAAAACTCCTATTTTCTTTTTGAGAAACATTCAATTCTGTACACATCAACTTTCAACAATGGAAAGCATGTTAAAGAAGAATCCCCAAAAAATGTGACACAATTTCTCTTCTGAGAAAGTACAAACAAGATGAATCTCTCATGATATTTAGATAGGTGAGTATCACTTTGCATCGGGTATTTCGGGTTCAGTGTTTTGAACGTGGACACCAAACATCAAACCAAACTAGTTCGGTTCGGTTCTTTCGGTTTCGGTTTTTTGAAGTTTGGTTCGGTTCGGTTTCGGTTTTTTCAATTCGGTGTTTTCAATTCAGGCTTTCAGCACCACAGTTTCAGCAGCAAAAGGCAACGCAGCCAGAAGTGAGGACTAAGGATTAGGAGAACTGAGAGAGAAATACTTACTCTGTCGCCGCTGAGCTTGGATACCATTCTGGGTTCCAAAAGCATTATACTAAACATGTTTTGATTCAAACAAGCAAACTGAAATGGAAAACCATACATATAAACCACATGAATTCACCATCAAGCTATAAAAACAGGCACACATAAGCAGGTGTTATATTTTCTCTTTTAAAGCAGTTTTCACATTAGTTTTTGGCTTTACACTAGGTTCAGCAAATAGGAGGAAGAATGCATATGAGATAGTCTCAAATTTCACAAGCAAATGAAAAAGGAAGGTGTATCACAAAAGCAAGTATCCCACTCAGTCCTTTAAAACAGCTTTATTCCTAGTTTAGACTCTCTATACCTAGCCTATTAGTTGATCATATTAGGTAAAGAGAACCAAGTAATCTATAAGCAATCAAAGTTTAAAATACAAGTCACAAGTGACAAACCAACATGAGCATTGCAAACAAGTAACCAATATGAGACAGGACAATGGTCTGTATGTCACAAGCAAATATGAAGTGAAAAAGAGACTTCAAGTAGGAGGAGTGATAGGTTTCAAGGATCCCAAAACTGTGGCAAAGAAATTCATGGCACTGTCCTAGGTGCAAGAGATGGTTCATTAGACAGAACTTGATTCAAACAACCAAATAAGGTCAAGTAACTAGACACTACAAGTGAGTCAAGCACAAACAGGACCACCTAAACATGGTTTCAGTTTTAAGATTCACTTTAGCCTGCTAGGTGGTCATGTTAAGCAAAAGGACTAAGCAAGCTATAAGAAATATCAATATAAGGGGAGTACATGACACAAATGGCAAGTTATGTGGACACTGCAGTCAAGTTGCAAACAGGACATAGGGTAGGAATAGGCTAAAATCACCAACAACACTAATCCTTTCCCTAGATCCATTATTGTATTTTTTAGTCAATAAAACAAGTCCTTCTCCTACAATCTTGAAAGTCAATACCAAAATAAGAAACCAAGGCTCATTTTAGAAGTTCTCAGCACCAATAGGTTCCATACATTTGAAACCCCTTTCAAGTCCATGTTACAAGTTATATTGGGAAAATTTGGAAGGTCATTCTCTGTAAAACAATAGGTTTCAAGTTAGAACAAGCCAAGTAGCAGAGGCTATGGACATCTTTTGTTTTGGCTAGATAATTAGCACAGAGAAACAAAAGTATATTTCAGATTTTCAAAGTCATTTTTTCTTTGAGCTTAAGATCAGTCTTAGAGAGTGTGATAGAGTCGACATACAACAAACACTGCTATATACTCAAAACAACAAGAAACAACAGAGACACTTAAACATACCAAAGCACAAGCAACCTCTGTTTGAAAATCATTTTTCAACTAGTTTTATACCTAAGTAGCATAAACGCAAAAAGGTTTAATTTTCATACTTGGATTGGTAGAAGAATTTCTAGAAGTCCAAATTTCCACAATAATCTCAATGAAGCTTCTGCAGAACCATATGCCAGCATGTAATTCATTTCCAACAAGATCCTTCCCTGTATTATGGGGATAAAAGAATAAGAACCTAAGAATTTTTTTTTTGCTAACAAGAAAAAGTAAAATATATAACTAATGTAATGAATACTCTTAGAAAATTATAACTCGTACTTTATCAAGTCTAGATATGGAAGATGCTAATTCTTTTATAGAATGGGTTGTTTCCCGAGCAAACCAGAATCTTAAACGGCCTGCTATCCTTAATCCACGCAAAATGCGAGTTGCAAGAAGTCAAACTGAAGTTAATTTCGGCCAACGGGCCAAAAATGATAAAAGCCCAAATATCAACAAGAAAAAGGATAATCTAGATTACCGCAGTCCTCAACGAAACAAGCACTTGCAGGAATTACACATCTCACCTGCAAATGAAGTTAGGCTAAGCACAATTTACACTATTACAGGAGGTTGAACAACAAGAACAAAAAGCTGTAAAAGATACATGCACACTTTAGCCCTTCTAATATCTTCCAGTCCACCCAAGTAGTCATAGACTATCTTTGCAAATGGATCAAACGTCAATCTACAAATCAAAAATATTTCTTTAGTTTTTCTAAATTAAATTACTGAAAAAATTGTTTATGGTTAACATATGAAAATTTGTTATTCAGTCTACATCTACTTTATGTACCCATTGATAGTAAAATCTCTCCCCAAGCAATTTTTCCAGCGAATGAAATCAGTGTCACTGCATGCAGGAGGTCTTCGAACAACATTATAGGAATTCCTCTTAAACTTCCTCATGGTGGTGGTAAAGCTAGAAACCTGCTTTGGACAAAGATCGAAAGATGCAAATATTCAAAAAGATACCTCGGAAACTTTCACCACTCTTGATGAGGTTTACTTGACCACTAAAAAGGGAAAAAATGTCAAACCAAGAAAAAAATGTTGCTTGAGAAAAACCTCCACGATGGTATCATCGATATGCACATGGCATATAGGAAACCTCCTTCCAACAATTTCACACCGCTGAAATGTGTTTAGCACCTGGATACGATTGATTGCATCAATAGCCAAATAGCAACTTCATAAAAATTCCTACTCAGTACCCTTTACAAAAATTAATTAACAACCCCATGCTGATAAATTCCTAATAACTCCTTGAGGACAACAAAAGTCCATCTTGCCATAACAGTTCGTAAAGGATGAATCTAACATTCAGTTTTGAATAGCACACAAGAGAATATCATTACTCCCTCTGTCCCAAAATACTTGTCATTTTCAGTTTTCGAGAGTAAAACTACATGAACTTTGACCAGCTTTTTAAGAATATTTTTTCTCCATATTAATCTGAGAATAATTGCAACATATAATACTTTTTTTTTATAGTTTTTGAATATGTAAATTGTAATTTTATAATATTGAACTAATTTATCCAGTATGGCTCCGAAAATTAGTCAAATTGACTCTTGAGAAGCGCAACATGACAATATGGGATGGACGGAGTACTAGTTAGAAGCACTAAAAATTAAGATAGAAGGTTGCAGATGTAAGAAGTTAGGATACCATATGATCGCTATTTTTAGCCTCTTTAGCTACCTCAAATTGACAGTTTTTCTTTTCCTTCTATTTCCTATCTATAAAACAATCTTCAGAAAAAAGAAAGAAAAATGCAGTGCACTTCAAGTACTTCATGCTGTGATACTCTTCCTCTGTAATTACCTCACATTACTTTCTTGTTGCATATTATCATATAAACTACATTTAACAATAAAACAAATGTGATGCAGCTAACCTCTCTAAGTTCAGCTGATGTTAATATATCGAAATCTTTTGGAGTTCTGTCCAGTATAAGATCTCTAACACAACCCCCTACAAGATAGACCTCAAACCCTACCAAAAGAGAGTTAAAAGGTGAGGCCACAAGGAGGATAAATAAGTATCATCATGTTCGAAAGAGCAACACTTATTTTCCAGGAAAATCGAGAAAACATTTTCCATCATACCAAACAGACTGTAAGTGCAAATTACAACAAATTCCTTCTTCTAGATATATTAATTAGTGAAGTGATGTGGTATTGCACATTCATAAAAACTCAAACTTCAAAAAAGTTCTTATCTTTTTCCACCTTGTAAGGTTAGAGAAACTTTATGTATCAACAAGAATAGAATAAAAACCCAAAAGGAACAAATAAACCTTGACAATTTCCAAAATAAGATTGCAACGATAATCAAATAATATCATCTTGAACACATACCCTTTTTCTTTAGCCCATTCAGAACCAATCTTGTAGGTTTCGCAATCATCGAAGTACACCAGATTTTAGCCATTATCAACAAGTAAAGGAAAACAAGCCATTATCAACAAGTAAAGGAAAACAAACTCATTTTTTAGTCTCAAAACAGTTTCAAACAAAGAATGAAAGGATTCATTTTCAAAAACCATTTCTTAACTTTTCAAACCTTAAAACTCATTTCTTAAACTCTAAGCTATAATAAGCAAGTATCAATCTTTATCCTTTAAACTAGAATCAATAACTAAGATGATTAAACTCAAGAAACCAAAAGGTACTACAAACTAAGGACCTCAGAATCTAATGAAAACAGTAACAACACAACCAGAATCAGAGAAGAATCACCTTAATAACCTTCACTACAACACTAAACTTCACAGCAAACCCACATGACAAGTTCATATTCTCCCCACCAAAAGGTACTAAAAACTAAGGACCTCAGTACCTCCCAATTGATTGAACCTCCAAATTCTGGATTCTCCCCACGATCGAGTTACTTAGCATCAAAGTAAAAATTCAGCAAACAAGCCACAATCTTGAAACAAAATTAGAACTGGAAAACCAAAAAAAAAAAAAACATATACCTATATCTAATAAAAACAAATCTCCCAAAACTAACAAAAAAAGAAAAAAAATAAAACAATAAGAGGCAAAATTGTTGCAAATATGAAACACTTGGATTTAGATATAAAATTGAACCTGAAAAGTTGATACTTGGATTCTAACCAAAAAACCTCACTTTAAATAAGGCATTAAGCTCCATTTATTCAAACAAAAACTCAAAAATTTAAATAAGAAGGAGGATTCAGGTAAAAATGGAAACATGCAAAGAACCCATGACCATAAAATTAGATTTTGACAAACAATTCATGACCATGAAATCCAAAGAGAAAACCCCCACTAAGAATCAACCATAAATATCCATTCTAACCAAGAAAATAACCAAAACCAAAGAGCAATAATTTCACGTAAAGACGGAAAAAATCAGAGCAATGTAAATCGAAAAAAAACCCAACACAATAACTACAAATCACCATTTTTATCAAACACCCACCAAAAGAACAGAGGCAAAATTCGACCAGAATATGTAAAATTATAAGCATATAGATAGAAAATATAACCTCAAAGATCAACAAATTGTGTTTTTGTAGAGAGAAAATCAGCTGGGTTCAGCCAAAAATTTGTATTCTGTCCAGTTGTTCTTCACGCATGTAATGAGAGAAAATTCACCTCTCTTCCACTACTGAGAGAGGTAAAGAAGTGAGATATTAAAAAGTGGGTTTTGTATCCTAAGCGTGGATGATGGGGGAAATGGATAAAAATTAAATTTATTAAATTTAATATTAAATAGGTGAAGGCTATGGGATAAAATTAATGCCGGGTGTATCAAAATTTTGGGGGGAAAATAATTAATGAGGGAATTATATAACCGTTCCAATAGAAAATTTCCCATAAATACTGGTGCAATAAACGTCTCTACTGTAACGGTTCGAAAATTCGTCACAATACCTAAGCCTATGGCAACGGTTATTAGACAATAGCTACGATTTTGTAGCCAAATTGTACTTATAATACCCAGAAAGAATTGCAACGGCTATGACCGTTGCCATAAACTATTTATAGCAACAGTTGTACAATCGTTACCATAGATTTCGTTGCCATAGGCCCATTTTCTGGTAGTGATAGGGACCCCAAACTCATTTAATTCATTTCATTTCTCACTCCACAGTTCAAGAACTCTCTAGAAAGCTCTCCATACTTCTTCAACAAGAACTCAAGAGAAATTCATGATCAACTTCATCAAACCAATAGAATGAAGTGCAAGAAACTCATTAAGGTTCATCCAAGACAAGAAATCCAAGTGGAAGTGGAACTAGGGTTTTGCTCAAGTGAAGTATTTCCACTCAAGGCTCATTCCCACACTATCTAAGGTAAGTTTTATGATCATTCCATGTTGTTTAAGGTATTGAGAGGTTGAGAGGCTTGGATTATAGAAGGAGATAGAAAATGAGTCATGAATGTGAGAATAGTTACATTTTCAGTAGTAGCTTGGAATGAATCATGATTCTTGACATGTGGTGATTATAAATATGTTATAAATGATATTAAGGACATGGGATAAAAATTATATGTGAGTAAATGTAATAGTGTACTATGACCATGACTATGGATGAATTGAACTGAAATTGGGAAATATGGATAATATTGGTGAATGAAGATTATTGCTTATAATATTGTAAATGCTATTATAGACGTTTGGGAGTTGATATATGATATGGAGAAAGTTGTATAAACATAGGAAATGCTGCCCAATTTTCTCTAGCTTTAGTCAAGTATGCTAAGCTATCAATTATCTAATGTTGGTACAAACTCTTTTGAAGGTAGAAACGTGAGCATTGGAAGAGAACGTTCAAGCGATAAAATAGCTAAATGAAAAGGTATGTAAGGCTAGTCCCTTCTTTCTAAGGCGTGACTCCTATGGCATGAATTCTCCTATCTTCCTATGACTTTCCTACATATCAGAACTATGAGTCTACGATTATAAAGAGCTTCACATAAGATAAAGAAAAGAGATACGTTATGAGCATGATAATGATGATGATGAGTTTAAGTCTAAAGAATTCTAAAGCAAGATATGATGTCCATCAAGTTAATGATCCATTGATGTTGTTCATTGTGTACACTCACCTTACAATGTTAGTTCCTTCAAGGTGAGATATGATGAATATGATCACTCCATAACGTAATCGGGGGTTCTCGACCTTGTGTCACCCCGATATGGTTGTAGATTATCATTAAGATCTAATGCATGCTCTATGACAAATGTATGATGATGGTAAGTTATAATGAGTATAAGATGATATTGATAAAAGACTTCTGTAGGGATGGCAATGATGATAATAAGATATACCGAGCCTTGTTATGGTCGGGTACGGATGACATGTATGTGAATCTGTCAAGCCACTACGTGGCCGAATACAGATACTATCGAGCCACTACGTGGCCGAATATGGATACTATCGAGCCACTACGTGGCCGAATACGGATAATGTTTAATGTGCAAGAGTAGATACAGTACTATGATATGTACATGTATGTGTTCCACAATTCCTAAGAAAAGGTAAAGCACGTATGACGAATATCTCAAAAGGTATTACTTGGTCCTTTATCTTATGTTGTCCTTCACGTTTTATTTACGTTACTACTCATGCCTTACATACTCAGTACATATTTTGTATTGACGTCCTTTTCTTTGGACGCTGTGTTCATTCCCATAGGTAGACAGGGAGGTGATCCAGATTCGTAAGAGCTATCAGCAGACATTGAGAGCACTCCATTATTCTGGAGGTGCTACTCGATTTATTGTTTTGTGTATATATATATTTTGGGCATGACGGGGTCCTCTCCCTTCCATATGTCTAGTACTCTAGTAGAGGCTCGTAGATACGTATGTGTGGGTAGTATGGTCTCACGATTTCCTCATTGTGTGTATATATATTATTTTGAAAGCCGAAGGGCTTATGTATATAAATTTAAATATGTTTCAAAGTGAAAATGGTTTTCCCTATGATTAGAAGCATGAGATTAATGAATGAACGCAGGATGAGTATGATGAGTAATAGAATAAGTGGTGCTCGGTGGTTAGCTCCGGGTACCCATCATGGCTCCTAGTCGGGTCGTGACACATTTATCCATACATTCATCACATATCTATATATATACATTGCCGCGGAACGAACGGCCCGATCCATTTATCCATATATCCCGCATCCGGGACAATATCAGAATATGCCAGCTGATCAGGTGGCACTGCGTATATAGTGCCTGACCCTTCATCCCATATCCCATGTATTCATATTCATATTCATATATCCATATCCATATACATCATATAATATAAATAGCATGCATGAGAGCTCAATTAAAAGTTATTACTCTATCGGAGTGACATAAGGTCGGTAACCTCCGATTATATTATGAAATAATCATAATCGTCATGTTTCACCTTGAAGGGACTAATGACGTAAGATGAGGCTAACAAAAATGAATAGTCATCAATGAGAACGTAGGTTAAGATCATAAATTTTATGAAAGCATCAATTGATGAACCATGGAGCCTTTAGAAGTAGAATCATCATCATTACCATAAGGAACTCGTAACAATCTTGAACATTCGACTCTTGGTATGTAAGAAGGTCATGGAATGCATGGAAGGTGGAATATAAGAATCATGCCTTTAAGAAAGAAAGGGGCTAGCCTTACATGCCTTTATGTCTCCTTAACTCTATTGACTAACGCTTTCCTTCCAAGCTCGCGATTCTACATTCAAGGAAATTCGTACTACATTAAATTATTAGAAACATACTTAGGTCTAAATAAGACGACTAGGAGCTAATGAAAATTGGACAACATCTCCTTTGTTTCTACAACTTTACTCATACAATAAACAATTCCCAAACATCAATGACAACACACATAATACCTTAATCAATAATCTTCACCAAGTTAAGCATTATCAAATTCTCAAAATCCCGTTTCAAGGTCATCCACAACCATAGCTACAACACAACATCATATTCATTCATATATAATACTTCTTCAACATTGTTAATATCATTCATTACAAGATTATGCTCATAGCATATCAAGAACTACGATTCATATCAAGATCTATTTAAGAATACCACTATTTCCACATTTAAGCTTCAGATTCTATTTCTTTCTTAATCCAAGTCATTCAACCTCTCAAAACTCTTAATAACGTGTAATGAACATGAAAATCACATTTGATAATGTAAAGATGGACTTTGGATGAAAATACTTCACTTGGAGGAAAACCCCATTTCAACACCAAAGAGATTCTTGGTTTCCACAAACCCTAGAGAGCATCATTTCACTTGATTCTACTACTTTTTGGTATTTAATCTTTGATTTACCTTTGATTCATGCTAGGGAAGTCTATGGAATTTTCTAGAGTCTTCAAGGCTTGTAAAGAGGGTGAAATCTAAAAAATAAAGGCAGGGATCGTTTCTTTATAACTGGAACTAGAAAGTTCCAATGAAGCGGTTCAACGAGCGGGTCGACTTTTTTCGTTGACTTACGCCTGTAAATTCCTGATTGAAGAAAGATGTTGGCGGCTGGGTTGACGGTCCGTCGACTTGACCCGTCGAATTGCGCCTGCAGATTTCAGTTTGCAGGAACGTATTGACGGTGCACAGTGACGGTCTGTCGACATGTCGACGGCCCGTCGGGACGGACTGGTGTCTGCAGAATTTCCTGAATTCGCTCAGATTGCGTTGATTCAATTCGTTCAACTTCTAACCCCGTAAATCACCAGGAATACCTGCTGGTACGTTTGTATTCAGGGTAAGATATTCTCTACCTTGACTTTCTCCAACAAGTTTTCTGCTCTCTCCTCAAATGTCTTTTGGAGTCTTAATTAGAATCATTAAGTATCCCTTCTTACTTGTTGTCACGACCCAACCCGATGGGTCATGACTAGTGCCCGAGCTGGACACTCGTATCCGAATCTACTAGATTTAATATGACTGAAACTAAGGAAAATATGGAAATTTGTAAAAGCAAGCTATCGACTCACAACGTTATATATCATAATGAACCTGTCTCCTGAGGAGTCACAGCTAACCAAAACATAAAAAAATATGCAAGCCGACAAGGCTGTCACTCTATTTTGGAATACCCAAAACGAACCATGTCGATATAGATGATCAAAACCTATATATACAACCCACACATCTCTACAAACCTCTAAGAGTATAATAGTGAAATATGACGGGACAGGGCCCCGCCGTACCCCTGGATATGCATAAGTCTATATCAAAGGATCTGTACCAAAATGACTTAGGCTCCGGAACAATGGAGCTCTCCAAACAACTTAGCAGAAGTCCTGGGCTGAAGGATCACCAAACTAAGTGTTTGTACCTGCGGGCATGAAATGCAGCCCCCGAAGAAAGGGGGTCAGTATGAAAAATATATTGAATATATAAAGCATGAAGTACAATAAAGAAGATCATGACTGAGCAAAAGATGACAGGAGACAAGTATGATAATCAAAGATACCAATGCACCTATGCCTTATGAGATGAGAGTCATGCATATCTATATAATATACCATACCGGGCCCATTATGAGACTCGATGAATGAAGTCATATCCATATATACCGTACCCGACCCTCTAGTGAGGGTCTCGGTGAGATAATCATATATATATATATATATATGCCGTACCCGGCCCTCTAGTGAGGGACTCGATGAACAATGCAATGAAACTGTGCACGAATACATACCCATCCCGGGACTCGGTGAAATGATGTGATGACGTTATGCACGAATATAATATCAGGAGCAACCATATACAAATTAAATCATCATCTGAGACTCAATAGAATAATTAGAATGAACCAACACTGGAGAATCAAAGACAACTATCATGTCAAGTATCACTGAGGACTAGAATTCATTGGAATTATGTACGTTCATCGTCCGCTTATTTTATGTAACTCATGCCAAAAAAGAAGGAAGGGATAGCTTTACATACCTTGAAGCGAGTCTATTCGTCCAAAATCGACTGCCCAGGTTTGTAATCTATAACAAGGCAATAATTACGCCACAAGTAGATGAAAGTCATTCTTTACTACTCATTGTAAGCTAACAAACAATCTAACGAAAATCCGGAAACATTTCCCTTATTTTTCTTACTCCATCCCAACTCACCAACAACCCAAAATAATAACAACAATATCAACAACACACACAGCCACGAAAAGCATACCAAACAGACCAAAAATATCATCACAAAACAGCCACAAAAATCATACCAAACAGCCCCAAAATATCATCACAAAACAGCTACGAAAATCATACCAAACAGCCCCAAAATATCATCACAAAACAGCCACGAAAATCATACCAAACAACCCCAAAATATAATCACAAAACAGCCACGAAAATCATACTAGACAGCCCCAAAATATCATCACAAAACAACCCCCAACTGACAACAACATCTAAGTCTGTATATCGCTTGTATATCAACGTTTCCTTCAGGTATACACCATGTTAGACCTTTAATCCAACTTAATAATATGAGTAGGAGGTTGAACTTATCTTTAACAATCAGAATCTTCAAGAGTCTAGTTCCTCTTTCCAGCTGCTTGCTTAACAACACAAAGAGAACGTAGGCTACAACTTCTCTTTAACTAATCCCATGTCAAGGAGCTAGGATTTAGTTTATATGATGGCTTAATTAGATAGAGGGTCTGGGAGAGAGCATAAGGGTTCTTGGATCTATTTTAGGTCGTGTTAAGTGATATAGGACAAAGTGGTGACATATATATTAAGTTTAATGGGCCTCATGGGCTGAAATATGAATGTTTAAGTCGGGTCTCAACTTGCTGCTTCGCCAGCCCAACTGGCATCGTCCATAACCCCTTATCGCGATATCATTTTGATGAGCGGTTTGTTGTGTTGGAAACTAGACTCGATGAACTTCATTTTAGGATTTTGAAATACCTTAAAACTCCTCATATACTAGGAGATATGCCTCCAACAATATTGGCTAAAAATCTGGTCCGAGATTTTATTGAAGCTGTTTCGATTCATTTCGTTTAGATTCGTTTAACTTCTAATCCTCTCCCAACCCTCATATGTAACCTCTTATACATAAATATACCTACTCCTATGCATCCATAACAATCCATACACACGTCTCGAAGGGTCCGAAGAATCACAATAACTTTAAACATAACTAGAGAACTCACAAAGCTTCGACAAAACTCCAATCGCAAAAGTATATTCATATCTTTTGTCCATCTTCTATATCATTACTAATAATCTCAAATACTTTAAAAGGGCACTCACATTACCTCGTATACGTACCCATAACATGATTTCAAATCCTTTAGGTTACCATGTGTTACACCTCGGAACTTTGGGTTGCTGAGCGGGGAATGGACTAACGTAAGTTAAGGTGTACGTGATGTCCCTACAAGTAAGAAGGGATACTTAATGATTCTAATTAAGATTCCAAAGACATTTGAGGCAAGGGCGGAAAGTTAGTCAAATGAAACTTCACTGCAGTTCTGCGAAAGGGGGGTTCGACGGTCGTTTTTTGTACCGTTGGACGGGCCGACGCTTCGTCGATTGTGCGGTAGAATTGAGTTAGCGTGAAGACCATTCGATGGAGCAGATCGACGCTCCGTCGATCAGTTCGACGAACCGTCCTTCTCACCGTAGAATGAAAGGAAACGAAAGGTTGGTCACTGGAAATTTCACGACTTCGACGGTCAGATCGGCGATCCGTCGATCTGATAAAAGCTCCGTCGATCGTACCGTATATATCGGTTGGGATTGATTGCAAGATTTAATATAAGGACCCTTCTCTCATTTTAATTGATTTCATTTCAACTTGTCCACACACCAAGAAACCTCTAGAACTTTCTCCATTATTCATCCACAAGAAACCAAGGGAAATCCATGATAAATTACATCAAAACCACAAAATCAAGTGTAGAAAACATAGCAAAGTTCACCTAAGTCAAGAAAACTCAAGAGAAGGGGGTTAGGGTTTTGATGCAAGAAGAGAAGTTCACTCAAAGGTTGTTCATCCATCATCCAAGGTGAGTTTTATGATCATTCCATGTTGTCTAAGGTATTGAAATTTAAAAACACTTGGAATGTAGAAAGATATAGGAAATGGGTCATAAATGTGGGAATAGTGACATGTTGAGTAAAGGTTTGAATTGAGTCATGATTATCGATATGTTGTGAATGTAAAGATGTTATGAATTTCATTTAGAATGTGGGATAAGTGTTATATGTGAGAAAAGGCAATAATGAACTATAACCATGATTATGGAGAAATTGGAGTCAATTACGAAATGTGGATAATATAGGCGAATGATGATTGTTGGCTGCAATATTGTGGATGTTTTTGTGAATGTTTGGGAGTTGATATAGAATATGGGAAAAGTCGTATAAACAAAGGAAATGCTGCCAAATTATCCCTAGAAATAGTAACACGTTCTTATAGTCGATTAGCTAATGTTCATGCGACTTCTCTTGAAGGTAGAAACGTGGGCATCGAAGGAGAAAAAGCAAGCGATAGATTAATTAAACGTAAAAGGTATGTGAGGCTAGTCCTTTATTTCTATGGCATGAATCCTATAGCATGACGTTTCTTTCCTCTTCATGATTCTCCTATATTCCGGAAAACTAAAAGTCGATGTTCATAAATAGCTATATGAGACAAGAGATATATTATGAGCCCAATAATGATGATGATGAGTTTAAGACTAAAGATTCTAGAGTTCATGATATGATGTTCCTATAAAGTTAATGATGCCATTTATTGTATACACTCACCTTATATACTATTCCCTTAAAGGTGAGGCACAATACTTATAAATGTCCATAATGGAATCGGGGGTTCACGACCTTATGTCACCTCGATAAAGTATAGCTATCTTGAATTTCTGTGCATGCGTTATGATGAGTACATGTTGATGATATTACACCGCGCCTATATGGCCGGGCAGACACCGCTAATGCGGGCAGCTATATGTATACACCAGGTCTAGGAGACATGGGCAAACACCACTAGTGGGCGGCATGAGATGGTACCCCGAACGAGGAAGGCCTGGACGCAGGCTAATAATTATCACACCGATCTGATATGGACGGGCACCATATACATTTAAGCATATATGATATGATGATGATTATGAAGTAAGCAGCATGTGTTATTTCTTTTATAAGTGACAGTCATATGCAGTTGCTCCATTATTGATGCTTCCTTTATCTCATTGACGTATTGTAGTTATTTATGCCTCTCAGACTCAGTACAATGTTCGTACTGACGTCCGTTTTCTTTGGACGCTATGTTCATGCCCACAGGTAGGCAGGGAGGTGATCTTGATCCAGATTCGTATGAGCTAGTAGCTGATTTGAGAGCACTGCATTGTTCCGGAGGTGCCTTTGATTATTCTTTGTGTATATATGTATATTTTGGGCACGACGGGGTCCTGTCCCGTCCCTATGTCTAACACTCTGGTAGAGGCTCGTAGACACGTAGTTGTGGGTTATATGGTCTCACGAGGTTACAACTGTATATATATATATTTTTTTTTTTTGATAGCCTAAAAGCTTATGTCTATAAAAGTATTTATGTTTTTAAATGAAAAATGATTTTTTTATGATTTGAGTATGAATTTGATAAAAGAATGTTTAATGAGTATGATGAGTAGTAAAATGAGTGGTGCTCGGTGGTTAGCCCCGGGTACCCGTCACGGCCACTAGCCGGATCGTGACAAAAGTGGTATCAGAGCAGTTCAGTCCTAGGAAGTGTCTACGAGCCGTGTCTAGTAGAGTCTTGTTTATGGTGTGTTGCGCGCCACACTAATAAATAGGAAGCAACAAGGCATTTAGGAAAAATGACCATCTTTCATCTTAAGAGATCGTGCGATAGAGCTGTGTTATAAGATTTTCCCCTCTTAATAGTGTGTTATGATTTCAGAAATGCCGCCAAAGGGAAAAGCTACAGTTGCCTAGAAGGGCAAGACTACGATAAAAAGGCGGATATAAAGAGAGCCGCCCCTGAATGTAGAAGAGGGCGGGTCACATAATGAGGCCCCTGAATGTAGATGGGATGGATATTTCCCAAACACAAGCCCATGCCCAAAATTTAGAGGGACGACTGTCACGACCCAGCTCCGTGGGCCGCGACTGGTGCCCTATTTGGACATCCCAAACAGACTTACATACTAACTCGTCATATTCTAACTTAACTCAGATTTCACATTCATCAATTTAAACAGATTGAATACAAATATTATCTTAAGCGGTCGCGCGTACAAAATATCATATCAGAACCGACAGAGGCGGCGGAAGACACATCGCCAAATATATGCATATATACAAACATACAGGCCATTTAGGCCGCATCCAAATATGACAGATTGGAGGAATGTACATCGCCAGATACATACACGTATACAGACAAATGGGCCGTTTTGGCCACAACAGCAAACGGGACTGCCTTAAGACGCAGATCACAAACAAACGAACACACACATGACCCATGACCCACATATATGACTACAGGCCTCTACAAATCATAACGGAATCATATGACGGGACAGGGCCCCGCCGAACCCCAAATAGTCAAATATACAGAAGCATATACATCACAAAAGATATGTACCAACATATGAGCTCCGGATCAAAAAGAGCACTCTGTAGTAGCAGAATGTGTGGCCTAGACTGGCGGATCACGAACCTCTATACCTGCGGGCATGAAACGCAGCCCCCCGAAGAAAGGGGGTCAGTACGAAAGATGTACTGAGTATGTAAAGCATAGAGTACAAAAATCCAAACTGCAACTGAAGTGAAAGGTACAGAGAGAAAATACCAGAGCAATATATCAAAACCTGTACTGAATACATACGTATATAATGCAAACCGAAATCATGCATAAGGCTCAGGAACGTGGTCACCACTCCGACGCTGGTGCCACAACACAGCATACTCCAGAAGGTTTCAAATCTCCGTACAAACCCCGAACACAACATATCATATCATCAAGACATATCGTAAGCCATATCACAGCATAACTCCATAAACGGTACCCGGCCCTATGGCAAGGTCTCGGGAACCGTAACACATCATACTGCCGAATATGTCATAATACGCACGATCACAAAACCGGCCCGGGAACCGGCGAACGATATCATAGTAGTAGGCACGAGCAGAGTCGTGCGGAAACCATATGCATATACACAATCAAATTCGAAGACTCGACAAATAAATACATATACATATATAGAGATCAGAAAGCTCAAAGTAAGTATCGAGTCTGTCGGAATTAGTATAGAAAAGATATGAGCCTTTGAATTTACAAAACTTTCGAAAAATACTTCATAAGCCGTTTTCTGAAAATTTAGTATCATTCACATCAAGGAGCTTTCAAATAACTTATGGAGCAAATCAAACGGAGCCTTAAATTCATAGGCAAAAGTCCCCTTTTTATATCGTACAAAAATAGATCAAGTAAGACAAACGAAGGAAGTCTCGGGACTAGTGGGCCCACCTCGGGTCAAGTCGAGGGGGCGTACGTGAATTACAAATATTAGACTCTATGGAGTCATCCATGAAAGCTTAGGGGTGATTCGGTCATGTTTATGAAAGTTACGAATGTTTGAACATTCTTTCAAACAAAATGTCAAAGTTCTAATTCAATTTTACTGAATGGAATAGTGCTAAAAGTAAACTCGGATTTCTATGAGCAGAATATTCCCCGAGGATCAAATCCAAACCTAGTACACCTAGGACATGCCAAAAGAAGAAAAGGTGGGGCTTTACATACCTTACTTGCGTCTTACGCTCGCCCAAACTCAACTCCCGTTTCGTCCAAAATCTACAATTGGTCATAGTTGCCAAATATGAGTTTCAAGCTTTTAAGAATTAAATCTTAAATTCATATTTGTCTACCGAAATTTCGGCAGCATTTCCCCTATAAATTCAACATCCCCGAGAATCAACTCGGCCAAAATATTAACAACAACACCCACAAAAATACCAATAACATCAATAACCACAACAAAACACATTCTAACATAATTATTCTTCTTTTCTACACAATGCAACAATTCCCATTCCAACTTCACACTTTCAAACTAATATCAATATTTCCATATTCATTTACTAATTCAAGTTCATTCCAACACAATTTGGAGGCATTCCATATCATTCTACAAATTATTTGCAAAAAATACAAAAATTCCACCGAAATCATAATTCATCCAAAGCCTCCATTCTTCGACATAAATGTTCATAACACATTTTCGTCTCCCAAATTCATCAACAAGAACCACGATTTGCACCTTAACCATTTATTTTCGTAATTACATAAATTTACCATAAATTCACTAATCTTCCTACAATCATTTAACAACCATTCTTCCTACAAATTTTTGGCTAGCATTCTTCCATTTACTCCACAAGGCCACTACATCACAATTAACATAACAAATGAGATTTTAATTATCCCTTCTCACTAATACCATTTTCGGCCACCATACACACATACCTATAACACACCATTTTTATACTTTACATTCCTTTCCACATTCTACAACACATATATATATTTCTTCCAAAATAAAAGGAGCAAAATCTTACCTTTTTCTTCAAATTTCCACTTGCCGCGAACATAGTCC
This sequence comes from Lycium barbarum, assembly GCF_019175385.1. Classification (NCBI taxonomy): domain Eukaryota; kingdom Viridiplantae; phylum Streptophyta; class Magnoliopsida; order Solanales; family Solanaceae; genus Lycium; species Lycium barbarum. The sequence continues at coordinate 60,924,678 of NC_083343.1, read as the reverse complement.
TCTCGCTTAACTAATTATACCACGTCGAAGAGCGTCTTGAGCTTAATAAGAATTCAAAAAGAAAGAGATTTTAGGATCAAAGTTGAAGGACTTGGAATTTTTTTCAATTTTTCTCTTAATGGCCGTATGGCCTTGTCTTGGCTCTCACTCTTTTGTTTCTTGAACTTTCTTGAATATGAATGAAGAATAAGTCCCCTTTAAGTTATTTATCCCATGATTTTAATAACAGGGCTTGGGCCCTTTTTATTTTACCTTGGCCGGCCACCCCCTTGCTTTGGGCCTCAATTACTCTTATTTATTTTTTAGCCCAATAGTTGATGGATCTTATTTGTAATTCCCTAAACTAATTTCCGAAATTCCAATTTTTCCCTTGGCCTTCCTCCGTATTTCCGCATCAATATTTTTCATGAATATCACACATATGTTGAATAAAATAAAAACATAGCCTTATTTCCTACCAGGAGAGATTATTCCAAATTTTTCAAATGCGCAAAAATGCGGGATATAACATTCTCCCCCCCTTTAGAACATTCGTCCTCGAATGTTAAATTAGCCTTATAGGGTCTGACAAACATTTCGGGGAAGTTTCTTCTTATGAGTAGCACACATAAATCACTTACCAATTAATATAACAAATTTAGAAATTTAGATTACCTGTAGGTGTAGAGAACAAGTGAGGGTTCTTCTTCTTCATTTCGTCCTCTGCTTCCCAGGTCATTTCTTCTCTATTATTGTTTCACCATAAGACCTTAACAGAGGGTATATCTTTGGCACGCAGCCTCCTCACTTGACGATCCAGAATAGCTACAGGTCGCTCTTCATAAGATAATTCCTGTCACCTGAATATCTTCTACTGGAAATATTCTGGAAGGGTCACCAACACATTTACGGAGCATGGATACATGAAATACCAGGTGTACTTCCTCCAGATCGGATGGTAAGTCTAGCTCATAGGCGACCTCGCCTATCTTCCGGATAATCCGATATGGCCCGATATACCGCGGACTAAGCTTACCCTTTTTACCGAATCTCATTACACCCTTCATAGGTGACACCTTCAGAAATACCCAGTCGCCAATCTGGAACTCTAACGGTCGACGTCGTCTATCTGCATATGATTTCTGTCGACTCTGTGCAGCCAATAATCGCTCCCGAATAAGTTTCACCTTGTCAACCGCTGTCTGAACCACATCCGGCCCAATTAATTTAGTTTCGCCCACGTCGAACCAACCAATCGGAGATCTGCATTTTTTTTTACCATATAGGGCTTCGTACGGTGCCATCTAGATACTGGAATGATAACTGTTATTATAAGCAAATTCAATAAGCGGAAAATTATCATCCCAGCTACCTCTGAAATCAATAACACAGGCCCGCAACATATCTTCCAGTGTTTGAATAGTGCGCTCGGCCTGTCCATCGGACTGAGGATGAAATGCTATGCTAAGACTCACCTGAGTCCCCAATCCTACCTGGAACAACCTCCAGAAGTTAGCCGTAAAATGGGAACCTCTGTCGGTTATAATAGATACAGGAACTCCGTGCAGTCTTACTATTTCTTTAATGTATAATCTGGCATAATCCTCAGCCGAATAAGTAGTCCGGACCGGAAGAAAATGGGCTGATTTCGTCAATCTATCCACAATAACCCAAATAGAATCATACCTGCGTGGAGTGCGCGGCAACCCTACAACGAAATCCATATTAATCATTTCCCATTTCCATTTCCTGCAGTAATCCGCTGGGCTTTTAATGCTCGATCTTTACTTGCTGACAATTTGGGCATTGGCCAACAAACTCTGCAATGTCTCTTTTCATACCGTCCCACCAGTATAAACATTTGAGATCATGGTACATTTTAGTGGAACCAGGATGAACAAAATACCGAGCATTATGCGCTTCACCCATAATTTGCCGCCGTAGCCCTGCAACGTCAGGTACGCATAATCTGCCTCCATATAATAATACCCCTTCAGGAGAAACTTCGAACTGAGTCGTTTCTTTATTAGGGGCCACATTTCTATACTGTACTAGAACAGGACCCTCGAACTGACGCTGGTTTACCTCTTCCATAATTGACGATTCAGCAATTTCTCGGACAGAAACCCCAGTATCTCCAGAATCTGCCAAACGGACTCCAAGGCTGACTAACTGACGAATCTCGCAAACCAATTCTTTCTTATCTGGCTGCACATCAGTCAAGCTACCCATGGACTTGCGGCTAAGTGCATCGGCTACCACATTGGCCTTCCCAGGATGATACCAAATATCAACGTCGTAATCTTTCAATAATTCAAGCCATCTTCTCTGCCGCAAATTTAGCTCCTTCTGCTTAAAAATATACTGGAGGCTCTTATGGTCCGTATAAATATCAACGTGGACCCCATATAAGTAATGCCGCTATATCTTCGAAGCAATTTTCAGATCATGAGTGGGATAATTTCTCTCATGCGGCCTGAGCTACCGGAAAACATAGGCTATGACTCGACCGTGCTGCCCTAATACACAACCTATCCCAATACCAAAAGCATCACAATAAATAACATACCCGTCTGGCCCCTCAAGAAGAGTTAATTAATTTTTCCTTCAGCAACTGGAAACTGCATTCAAAAGTACCAGTTCACTGAAATTTCACTGCCTTCTGAGTTAGCTTCGTTAATAGTGCCGTAGTAGAAACAAAGTTCTCCACAAATCTTCTGTAATATCCGGCCAATCCCAGAAAATTGCGTACCTCAGTCGATGTCGAAGGCCTAGGCCAATTCTTTACCGCTTCGATCTTCTATGTGTCAATTGTTTCCATTTATACTTACTTTACTTTACTTTCATCCGCTTCCCCCCTTTGGGGTTGTACTTATACCATATCCATGCATTTTCTTTATAATCTATAACTTGATTAGCTTCGTACGAGACCTTAATGAAATCACGAGGCGATGAGAACTCTCGATTATATAGCACAAAATCTTATCTGATAGCTGGCCCTCAAGTAATGTAATTAATGTAGCAATTTATCTTTTAGTAATCATATCCTTCCTTCATACCCGTTCCTTATCTGTCGTTCTGTTTTCTCGATAATCGAATTACTTGATATTCACATGATTCATCATTCCATACCATAGATTTTTCCTTTTGCCCTGCGCTATTACATTCCAGTTTCTTTTTGCAAATAATTTCGTGCTTTGCCCGTTGGCTCTTTTTGAGGCTCTGCTTAATTACGTTTCTTACTTTTCGCTAATCTGACATTTTGATCTCCTTATCTTCCATTCAATTACTCTTTTTTCTTTCCAAATATCGTTGTATTAGAATCTTCCAATCCCAAAAGGCAGCAAAATCAATATCAGTTTATCTCGTAACATCTGTACCATACCTTTCACTTTATCTCATAAATTCTGTCCACTTAATGTCTTCCATATATTACAACACTAGCTGTTAGGGTTCACCTATCGATCGACATAGTCATAAAAAGGGGGTCATATACATACATATGTATATCACTGTCATTTCTTTTACAAAACATCTTCAATCACTTGTTCAAATTTACTCTAATTCCAGAGCTGCGTTGCTCTTTCCACCTGTTCACTAATCGAATCCGTCTCAGCCCACGCAACCTCTATAAAGTTTCTAACCATTCCACATACTCTAATTCCCTCTAGATTACCCCAAACTTCTTATTTGTCTCTTTTATCTATTTTTGTGAAAATCTTAGTACATTTCCCAGGGGGTCACCCATCCAAAATTGCTCTGGCCCTAGCGATTAGTCGTCAACAGGTATGTAAAGCTGTCCCTTCTTTCTTTTGGCATGTCTTAGACTTAAGTGATGAATGATATGAACTTTGGGGTAACTCTATTCATAAGTTCCGAATGTGATTCATGATTCTTATTCACTTCTTGATGTTTGAACCCTTAAGTGATTGAGTTTTTCCCTCGAGCTTTCTATGCATCGGATAGTAGTTGATATACATAACACTCTATCCCTAGAGACTGTGGAGATATTTGTATCGTTGGCCTCTTATGTTTTATGTTCATAATTCCCAGAGAATTTTCATGTTAGCTTCTTATGTCACCAGATGAGTTCAGAGTATCCTTTCCGAGTTTTACATGCATGTACATATATTATATTATATATGGATAAGGCCATACGTTCCTCGGCACTAACATATTATATATATGGATCGGGCCGTACGTTCCTCGGCTCTAACATATTATATGTATGGATCGGGTCGTACGTTCCTCGGTACTAACATATTATACTTATGGATCGGGCCGTACGTTCCACGGCACTATTATATTATATATGGATCGGGCCGTACGTTCCTCGACACTATTATAAATTATAAGGATCGGGCCGTACGTTCCTCGGCACTATTATATTATATATGGATCGGGCTATACGTTCCACAACACTAACAGTTATACTATAATCTATGCCTGTCATACGCCGTAAAGTCAAATTCAGTTATATAGAGTTATGCAGATATTATCACATGTTGGCCAAGGATGCATTCAATTATTGAGACTGCTTTTCATGATTCATCTGTACTTGATGTTCTTATGCTTTACATAATCAGTACATATTCCGTACTGACCCCCTTTCTTCGGGGGGCTGCGTTTCATGCCCGCAGGTGCAGATACTTGCTTTGGTGATCTGCCAGCCTAGGATTTCCTTTCTGCTATCTTGAAGAGCTCCGTTGTTCCGGTGTCTAGACTTTTGGGTTGAATATTATGTTCAGGGGTACGACGGGGCCCTGTCCCGTCATATTTCGCTATTCGTAGTCTTAGAGGTCTGTAGACATATGTGTGGGTTGTGTATGGGTTCTGTTCAGCTGTGTCTATACGATGTGTTGCGGTATGTTGTTCGTCTATAGTAGCAGCCTTGTCGGCTTGCATACGATATTGATATGTGATGGCAGCCTTGTCGGCTTGCGTATTATCTCATGATATGATTAGTTATGACTCCTCAGGAGACAGTTGATCTGGAAGTATATGTTTATATGACGATGTTATGAACTTTGTGTCACACCCTAATCTTACTAGGGTGTGATGGGCACCCGACCCCATATTCGGAGCCGAGCAAACCCGTTGACTCTTATTACATGCATACTCACTTAGACTCCTAACTCAAATAAAACGAAATACATAATAAGAGCTTTCAGAAACATTCTTTTCGTCGTTCTCAAGTCAAACAAAATCTGTAATCATATGGAATTTATAACATAACACAAAATGACACATCGGCTGATGGAGCCGCTTACAAGACTGACATTCTATACCCACGACTCTGTCTGCAAAGTCTCTAATATCAATCAGAAATCATAACATATATACTCTGACTCGGCAACACTCCGGAAGGAAGTGAAGCTCGCCAATCCCGCAGAAACACCTTCTAGCAAAGTCTTCTACTCGTCTGTGTGTACCTGCGTGGCATGAAACGCAGCCCCCGAAGAAAGGGGGTCAGTACGGAAAATGTACTGAGCATGTAAGGCAGGAATCACAGTAAAAAGATCATAACTGATATAAGGAGTACAGAAACCAGTAAGATGTTCAGAATACCAAAACTCTTTCCTTTAAAACATAAATCATGCATATCATTATCACATACCGTACCCGGCCTGTTATGGGAGTCGGTGGATAAAATCATGTCATCATACTATCATATCATCATGCATGCATATGTATATATATATACCGTACCCGGCCCTCTAGTGAGGGACCCGGTGAATGAAGTCATGTGCACATATACCGTACCCGGCCCATTATGGGACTTGGTGCCATAATCATATCATCATCTACATGTACCCTACCCGACCCATCATGGGACTCGGTGAACAATGCAGTGCAATACGCACGATAACATATCCTGGCCCGGGACTCAGTGAAAAATACATTGAGGCATGCACGAGCAGAGTAGTGAGAAACTATATGCACATAACTCAACTTTTCTTAAGACTCGATAGGTAAGTACGCAAATCGACACTTGAGGATCATAAACACTTTTCGAGTCAATCCGGTTTAGTATGAGAAAGTTATGGACACTTTTACCACAGAACCTCTACGAACGTTTCCAAAGAAATCCAAGACTGTATACAAAAGTTAGAGACGTTATTACTTACAGAACCCTTTTAGGGACATGAACTCTTTATGCTTTACTCGTTATTCAACCATACAATAAGCTCAACTATACCGAGCGTACTCATGTCAAAAAGTGAATAAGAATCATAGATAAACTCGGAAACATATCAAATAGAGCTTCGGAAATCATAGATACGTATCAAAAACCATATGAAATAGCCCATGGGAATCAAGAATATTAGCCATCCTAGTGGCTCTAAGAATAGGAGTTTCTTTGATATCACACATATACGTCGTCTGTTTGTTTCATAAGGATCATGCCAAAAGAAAGAAAGGGTAAGCCTTAAATACCTGTTCCACGTCCTATTAGCTACGCTTAATTGTCCAAGCTCGCTATCGCTAGTCTACATTCAAGAAGATTTACACAATCATTAGATTCGTCGTCACACACTTGTCTTAGTCTTTCAAATAAGTTCATTTATAATCTGCCGAAATTTCGGCAGCATTTCCCCTGTAAATCCAACCAACCCCGAGAATTCGACTCGGCCAAATCATCAACAACAATACCAACAACCATATTAATAACTTCAACAATCAATCCAAAATATATTCTAACGTTAACAACCCTTTCTACACAATTCGACGGCATTCCATTTATATTTAATTCAATCACAACACCCAACTTACAATCTTCCAAACTCAATAAAATCAACACATTTCTCACCTCCAAATTCATGCATTATATCTACAACCACACGTTGACAACATTATCTTCACAAATACAAGAAACCATGCTAGTGTCACATTAATTTCTTCAAAAATCCCACAATGATCACAACTTCATTTAAAACCATCAAACCGTCAGTTTTTATTATGGAATCCACAACAACAACAATCAAACTACTAAATAGAATCTATTCTTCTTATCTTACCAACACACTCTATATTCGGCCATAACCTCCACATCCATATTTCATGAATTTCATCCATTTCTACATACTACAACACTCACCATCATTCATAACACATGAAAGAGAAGATTAAACCTTACCTTTCCACTTTGACTTCTCCACTCGGCTAGGGCTTATGAGTTGCCCGAATGAGTGCTTTGTTTGCTCCAACAACTACTCTATGTTAACAAGGACCTTCCAATTGGTTGGAATGAGAGAATAAAATTATTTTTCTTGATCAATTTCTATGGCATAAATTTTGGAGCCATGGATGAATGCCCCTATCTCTTTTTCTTTCTTTTTCTTCTTCTCCAAGCTTCTTGACTTGAAAAGATGAACATATCTTATTTTTGCCACCACTTATCTATATATATAATTAGGCCTAACAAATAAAGATATGGACACATACCCCCCACTCATGGCTTGAGTTAATTGGCCAAGCCATGGGTGGGTCCCACTTGAGCCATACGGCCATGGTGGCTAATTTCATGAACCTTCTTGAACTTTCCTTCCCTTTTTGCCCTTAGCCTTCCTCAATATTTTCATACTAATAAACAAATTGTATATTAGAATAACTTTGAAAAATAGTCTTGCCCTTAACTTACCACGACTATCTTGAAATATCCGAATGTACAAAATAAGGGATATGTCACGACCCAGCTAGGGGCCGCGACGGGTACCCGGAGCTAGTTACCGAGCACCGCTCACTCTACTACTTATTTTGCCCATCTAATATTCTTTTATAAATTTACATACCAGTTGTATGAAAATCATAATTAAACAAACATAATTACTTTATATACAATTGCCTTTCGGCCATCAAAATAATATACACGCATATGAAAACATCTTGTGAGACCATCTAACCCACACTACGTATCTACGAGCCTCTACTAACATACTGTATATATACGGAATAAGACTCCGTCGTGACCAAAATATGCATATATACCAAAAGGATAACCCTAAGCACCTCCGGATGATGGAGTGCTTTCAACCAGCTGACTGCTACTGAGGATCTGGGCCAAGCTCTCCTCTCTGTCTACCTGTGGGCATGAACACATCGTCCGAAGAAAGGACGTCAGTACGAATGTTGTACTGAGTATGAGAAGCATAAACAATGAAAGAAAACATCAACAATATAGTGATAACATCAACATGAAATATCTGGATCTGTCTGATAATCATAAAGGAAATCATGCGTGCCATCTTACTCATACTCATCCTCATAACATATATGCATCATATGCAAGCTGCCCGTCCATGTCGGAACGGTGTCATAATCAATAATATTAGCCCGCGTCCAGGCCTCCCGCGTCCGGGGTACCATCTCATGCCGCCCACTAGTGGTGTCTGCCCATGCCTGAAGGTCATGGTGTATCCGTATAGCTGCCCGCCTTGGCGGTGACTGCCCGGCCAACTAGGCACAGTGTGAAATGCTCATGTCAAGCTTATCATAAAATGCTCATAATAATAATAATATACTCATCATAAAATACTTATCTCATTGTAATACATGCATAAGGCTCAAGATCAACTTTACTCTATCGGGGTGACGTAAGGTCGTGATCCCCCGATTCCATTATGGAACAACTATTGATACTCTGCCTCACCTTGAAGGAACTAGTACGTAAGGTGAGTGTAAGCGATAATTAACATCATCATTATACTAGCATCATCATATCGTATTCCTCATCTTATATAGACATTAAGGAGTTAGACTCTTAGCCTTTCGGACTATAAGAACTCATGAAGAGAATAGGAATTTCGTGCTACAAGATTCATGCCATCAGAAAGAAAGGACTAGCCTCACATACCTTGGTCATTTGGCTAAGATATCGCTCACTCGTTCTCCTTCAATATCGCGTCGTTACCTTCATAAAGAATTCATATCAACATTAGCATACTAACTACAAGAAGGCGTCGCTAATTCTAAGAGAAGTCGGACAGCGCTTCTCTTGTTTATACTATTTTTCCTATGTTTTATATTAACTCCCAACATTCATAGCATTACTCACAATATCGAAATCAACAATCGTCGTTTACGTACATTTAGCAAAATCCACCATTTTCCTCCAATTTCCCTCCTAATTATCCTTATGACTCGTCCTTGCATTTTCATGCGTTTAATGCTTGTTTCATGATATAAACATCATTTATAACGTATTTGTACTCACAACACTCCAATATTCGTAGTTCAATTCCACTATCATTCGTTCATGTCACTATTCACTTAATAATGACCCATTTCTATGTTCTTCTACATTTCAAGTGTCTAAGCCTTTCAATGCCTTGAACAACATGAATATATCATGGAACGTACCTTGGATGTCGGTTGAACAAGTCTTGAGTTGCAATACTTCACTTTGGACAAAACCCTAGTTTCACCTTCTTGGGAATTACTTGACTTAGATGATCCCTTGATGTGTTCTTGCACTTGATTTCATAGGTTTTGTGTTGTTGATCTTTAGCTTTCCCTTGATTCTCTTGGATTCTTATGGAGGAAGTATTTGGAGAGTTCTAGAGTGTTCTTGAGTTGTATGAATGAAGAATGAAATAAAATGAGGCCTAAGTTCCTTTTAATAACTCAAAAGCTGATGTTTAATGAATTTTTGTCGGGATGAATAGTGGTCGTAAACTGCAGTTTACGGACCGTATTTTGATTTACGGGTTGTCCACTGTGGTCGTATTTAAGCATTCCAAAAACAGAGAGTTTGGCTGGTGGACATGGCAGTTTACGACCTGGTTTACGGTCAGTAAACCAGTTTACGGGCCGTAAACTGGGTCGTATTTAACCATATTCAACATTTACAGAAAGTCTTGGCTGAGGGACCTGGTGGTTTACGACCTGGTTTACGGTCCGTAAACCAGTTTACGGGCCGTATTCTGGGTTGTTTTTAACCATTTCAACACTTAACAGAAACTTGAGATTTTTGACGCAATGAAAGACGATTGCACTATACGGTGGTCCGTAAATCACTTTACGGGCCGTATAGTGCCATATACGACCACTGGGTGAAAATTTTTCTGCAACTTTATTATTTCCAAAAATGCAAAATTAGCCATTCCCGACTCAGTAAAACACCATACACTCAAGTCTTTCATTGTTCTACTCATCACACAAGTACGGAAAAATTTCCGAGGTGTAACATTCTTCCCCCCTTTTGGAACATTCGTCCTCGAATGTTCGACACTCGGGGATTCTAGAAAATTTTTGCCAGAGTTCCCTTTGTAATTTGGCACTACAACTTTACCACCACGACCCATAATATCATCGCCTCACAGGGCTATATCACAATATCAGCATATTTATGGCCACACACGACCAAAAACATAAAACTAAAACATTCATACCTCATATCATCGATGTCTCATCTTGAATCTCTTCTGAGGATTGGAACAAATGGGGGTACCTAGATTTCATCTTTTCCTCCGCTTCCCAAATCATTTCTTCCCGATTATTGTTCCGCCATAGCACTTTGACTGAAGCAACCTTTTTATTCCGAAGCCTTCGCACTTGTCTATCCAAAATAGCAGTGGGCACTTCTTCGTATGTCAACTTCTCTGTCACTTGTACATCATCAATCGGAACAATCCTCATGGGGTCTCCAATACACTTGCGGAGCATCGAAACATGGAAAACTGGGTGTACAGATTCGAGCTCTGAAGGCAAGTCCAATTCATAGGCTACTCTACCCACCTTGCGGATGATTCGATAAGGTCCAATGTATCTTGGACTCAATTTCCCCTTTTTGCCGAACCTCATTACTCCCTTCATTGGCGAGACTTTCAAGAATACCCAATCATTAGCTTGAAATTCTAAATCCCGTCGGTGGTTGTCCGCATAAGACCTTTGGCGACTTTGAGCTGTTAACAGTCGGTCTCGAATCACTTTAACCTTTTCAACTGCTTGTTGGGCCAAGTCGGGGCCTATCAATTGTACTTCTCCGGTTTCAAACCATCCAATTGGAGATCTGCATTTTCTTCCGTATAAGGCTTCATACGGAGCCATTTGGATGCTGGAATGATAGTTGTTATTATAGGCAAATTCAATAAGAGGCAAATGCTCATCCCAACTACCACCGAAGTCCAGCACACATGCTCGTAGCATATCTTCTAAGGTCTGAATAGTGCGCTCGGATTGCCCGTCGGTCTGTGGGTGGAACGCCGTGCTGAGCTTAACTTGAGTACCTAGACCTTCTTGAAAGGACTTCCAGAACTTGGCTGTGAACTGCGCCCCTCTATCCATGATAATGGCCCAAGGAATACCATGAAGTCGTACAATCTTCTTGAGATACAATTTAGCATAATCCTCCACTGAATATGTAGTCCTGACGGGGAGAAAATGAGCTGCTTTTGTGAGCCTGTCCACGATCGCCCATATAGAATCATACTTCCCTCACGTACGGGGTAATCCTACCACAAAATCCATATTAATTTCTTCCCATTTCCACGTAGGAATTTCCATTGCTTGCAATAAACCTCCTGGCTTTTGATGTTCGGCTTTCACTTGCTGACAATTTGGACATTGGGCTACAAACCCTGCTATGTCTCGCTTCATGCCATCCTACCAATATAGCAACTTAAGGTCGTGGTACATCTTGGTTGTACCTGGATGAATAGAATACCGAGAATAATATGCTTCCTCTAAAATTCGTTGGCGTAAGTTTGCCACATCCGGTACACATAACCTGCCCCGATATCTAAGGACCCCTTCTATGGAAACTTCGAATGGAGACTTTTCTTTTTCGTGAGCTAGATCTCGATAATGGCTTAGCTGGGAATCCTCATATTGTCGTTCCTTCACTTCTAGATTCAATGATGAAACTGTGGGGTCATTGATGCTAATACTTGCATCTCCTGAATTAGTCGCACGTACGCCGAGACTTGCTAGTTGATGGAGCTCACGAACCATTTCCTGCTTTTCCGAAGGAACTCCACATAAAATACCCATCGATCGGCGGCTAAGTGCATCTGCCACTACATTCGCCTTCCCTGGATGATATAGAATGTTCACATCGTAATCCTTTAGTAATTCTAACCATCGCCTTTGCCGCAGGTTCAACTCCTTCTGTTTGAAAATATATTGGAGGCTTTTGTGGTCCGTATAGATGTCAACACGTACACCATACAAGTAGTGCCTCCATATTTTTAAGGCATGGATAACCGCGGCCAATTCGAGATCATGAGTCGGATAATTCTGTCCATGCCTTCGCAACTGTCTCGAGGCATATGCAGTGACTCTCCCATGCTGCATCAATGCGCATCCTATTCCCACACCGGAGGCATCACAATATATGACATAGCCATCGGACCCTTCTGGAAGTGTTAGCACTGGCGCTGAGGTCAACCTGTTTTTTAACTCTTGGAAACTATGCTCACAGGCATCATCCCACTGGAATTTAGCCAACTTCTGAGTTAACTTCGTCAATGGGGCTGAAATAGATGAGAAGCCCTCTACAAATCTCCTGTAATATCCTGCTAACCCAAGAAAACTACGAACTTCCGTAGGTGTCGTAGGCCTTGGCCAAGTCTTCACAGCTTCTATTTTCTGAGTGTCGACTCGGATACCATCATCTGAAATAACATGACCTAGAATTGCCACGGATTTTAGCCAAAACTCGCACTTCGAAAACTTTGCATACAATTCCCGATCTCGAAGAACGCCAAGAACAATTCTTAGATGATCTGCATGTTCTGACTCTGTGCGAGAATATACCAGGATATCGTCGATAAACACTATCACAAAAAGATCCAAGAACGGCCTAAACACATTATTCATTAAATTCATGAACATCGCCGGGGCGTTTGTCAACCCAAACGACATCACTCGGAACTCGTAATGACCGTACCTCATTCTGAAGGCTGTCTTGGGAATGTCTTCTTCTCCGATCCTCACTTGATGATAACCTGATCTTAGGTCTATCTTAGAAAACCACTTAGCACCTTGTAATTTGTCGAACAAGTCGTCGATTTTGGGAAGGGGATATCTGTTCTTCACAGTCACCCTGTTCAACTGTCTATAATCAATACACATTCGTAGCGACCCATCATTCTTTCGCACGAACAAGACCTGTGCTCCCCATGGTGATGAATTGGGTCTAATTAAACCCTTCTCGAGTAAGTCTTTCAGCTGTGCCTTTAGCTCTTTCAACTCTGCTGGAGCCATTCGATAGGGAGGAATAGAAATAGGCTCGGTGTTGGGTACTACATCAATAGCAAAATCGATTTCCCTTTCTGGAGGAAGGACTGGTAACTCGTCGGGAAACACATCTGGGAATTCATTCACTACCGGGACAGACTGGAAAGTTGGCACTTCCGCTTCCGTGTCATGAACCCGAACTAGATGACAAATATAACCCTTGGCTATCATCTTTCTCGCCTTAAGGTAGGAAATAAACCTACCCTTTGGGGAAACTGTATTACCCTTCCAGTCGAGTATGGGCTCTCCCGAAAATTTGAATCGAACTACCTTTGTCCGGCGACAAACATTAGCATAGCATGACGCCAACCAGTCCATTCCCATAATTACGTCAAAATCTATCATCTCAAGTTCAATCAAATCAACCTTTGTCTGACGATCACGTATAATGACTACACAGTTCTGATATACTTGCCTCGCTATTACAAGATCACCAACCGGAGTGAATACTTTGAAAGGTTTAATTGGCTCGGGTCTCACCCCAACACAATCAGCGATATACGGAGTAATATATGAGAAGGTAGAACATGGATCAATCAGAGCATATACGTCACGGGAAAATATAGTCAGGGTACCTGTGACAACATCTGGGGAAGACTCGAGATCCTGTCGCCCATCTAAAGCATACACACGGGGCTGAACAACACCTGAAGTAGATGCTCCCCCTCTACCTCTGCCTCTACCTGCTGTAGTCTGAGGAGTCTGTGCTGTCGGGCGTGCTGAAGAAGAACCCGCTACTGAACCTGTAGGCTGAGTCCCAGCTCTATCTCTCGCTGAGGGGCAATCTCTCATCATGTGACCAACTTGCCCGCAAGCATAACAAGCATCCGAACCCTGACGATACCGTCCGGAATGTAATTTGCCACACTGGCTACACCGCGGTACTGGAGGTCTCCTCTGACTAAAATCTCCCTGATACTGAGAACTTGGGGCCCTCAAACTCTGACCGTACCCTGACTGGAAAGAGCGATCGAACCTCCTGTCTGAGAATCTGGGAGGCGCACTAGTCGCGGACTGACCTGAGGGCCTGGGATGTGTCTGTCTCGGTCCCTCTCTATACTCACTGCTCTCTCCCATAAATCTAGCCCTCTTACCTTGTCTTCTGTCGCCATCACGATCACTTCTTTGCTGTCGTTGTCGTTCCTCGAGATTCTGAGCATGGGCCTGTATCCGGGAAATATCCATCCCGTCTTGCAAAGAGGCCGTCAAACAATCTCTGTACAAATGTGGCCCCAGACCACTCACAAATCTATAGATTCTGTCTCCCATGTCGGCCACCATAGTCGGAGCATATCGGGCCAATGAGTTGAATTGCATGCTATACTCTCGGGCACTCATACCCCTTTGCTTTAAATTCAGGAACTTGTCCACTCTAGCTCGGCGGACTTCGGGTGGCAAGTAGTGACGAATAAAGGCATCTACAAACTCTTGCCAGACGGGAGGTGGAACATTTTCTCCTCTTGTTATCACCCAATTATTATACCATAACACCGCCACATCGCGGAGTCTATAAGAAGCCAACTCCACGGATTCGGTCTCGGAAGCATGGATAATCTCTAAAGTCCTCAACATCTCATCAATAAAATTTTGCGGATCTTCATCTGGCTTTGACCCAAAGAATTCCGGAGGATTTAAGGCCATAAAGTCACGGGCTCTCGTACTAGCTGAACGATCCCTTGGACTAGCATCCTGTCGTTGCGCCTGAGCGGCAACCAATTGTGTCAATAAATGGATGGCCTCAGACACTTGTTGACCCGAAGCACCCGGTGGAGGAATCGGAGCTGAGGCTCCTCCTTGCTCTTCTACATTGGGCGCGGCCTCACTTTGCGATTCGCTTTCCTCTACATTTGCCGGAGGCTCCCTTTCCGCCTGCCTCTTTGTCGTAGCTTTGCCCTTCTGGGCAGCTGTAGATTTTCCTTTTGGGGGCATTTTCTGAAACCATAACGCACTTTTAGGAATAACATAATCCTAAGCAAGGCTCTATCGCACGATTTCATGAGAAGAAGGATGGTCATTTTCCTAAATGCCCTGTAGCCTCTTGTTTATTAGCGTGGCGCGTAACACACCATAAATTAGACTCTACTAGACACGGCTCGTAGATACTTCCTGGGACGAACTGCTCTGATACCACTTCTGTCACGACCCAGCTAGGGGCCGCGACGGGTACCCGGAGCTAGTTACCGAGCACCGCTCACTCTACTACTTATCTTGCCCATCTAATATTATTTTATCAATTTACATACCAGTTGTATCAATTTCGGCCATCAAAATAATATACACGCATATGAAAACATCTTGTGAGACCATCTAATCCACACTGCGTATCTACGAGCCTCTACTAACATACTGTATATACATGGACGGAACAAGACTCCGTCGTGCCCAAAATATGCATATATACCAAAAGGATAACCCTAAGCACCTCCGGACGATGGAGTGCTTTCAACCAGCTGACTGCTACTGAGGATCTGGGCCAAGCTCTCCTCTCTGTCTACCTGTGGGCATGAACACAGCGTCCGAAGAAAGGACGTCAGTACGAATGTTGTACTGAGTATGAGAAGCATAAACAATGAAAGAAAACATCAACAATATAGTGATAACATCAACATGAAATTTCTGGATCTGTCTGATAATCATAAAGGAAATAATGCGTGCCATCTTACTCATACTCATCCTCATAACATATATGCATCATATGCAAGCTGCCCGTCCATGTCGGAACGGTGTGATAATCAATAATATTAGCCCGCGTCCAGGCCTCCCGCGTCCGGGGTACCATCTCATGCCGCCCACTAGTGGTGTCTGCCCATGCCCGAAGGTCATGGTGTATCCGTATAGCTGCCCGCCTTGGCGGTGACTGCCCGGCCAACTAGGCACGGTGTGAAATGCTCATGTCATGCTTATCATAAAATGCTCATAATAATAATATACTCATCATAAAATACTTATCTCATTGTAATACATGCATAAGGCTCAAGATCAACTTTACTCTATCGGGGTGACGTAAGGTCGTGATCCCCCGATTCCATTATGGAACAACTATTGATACTCTGCCTCACCTTGAAGTAACTAGTACGTAAGGTGAGTGTATGCGATAATTAACATCATCATTATACTAGCATCATCATATCGTATTCCTCATCTTATATAGACATTAAGGAGTTAGACTCTTAGCCTTTCGGACTATAAGAACTCATGAAGAGAATAGGAATTTCGTGCTACAAGATTCATGCCATCAGAAAGAAGGGACTAGCCTCACATACCTTGGTCATTTGGCTAAGATATCGCTCACTCGTTCTCCTTCAATATCGCGTCGTTACCTTCATAAAGAATTCATATCAACATTAGCGTACTAACTACAAGAACGCGTCGCTAATTCTAAGAGAAGTCGGATAGCGCTTCTCTTGTTTATACTATTTTTCCCATGTTTTATATTAACTCCCAACAATCATAGCATTACTCACAATATCGAAATCAACAATCGTCGTTTACGTACATTTAGCAAAATCCACCATTTTCCTCCAATTTCCCTCATAATTAGCCTTATGACTCGTCCTTGCATTTTCATGCATTTAACGCTTGTTTCTTGATATAAACATCATTTATAACGTATTTGTACTCACAACACTCCAATATTCGTAGTTCAATTCCACTATCATTCGTTCATGTCACTATTCACTTAATAATGACCCATTTCTATGTTCTTCTACATTTCAAGTGTCTAAGCCTTTCAATGCCTTGAGCAACATGAATATATCATGGAACTTACCTTGGATGTCGGTTGAACAAGTCTTGAGTTGCAATACTTCACTTTGGACAAAACCCTAGTTTCACCTTCTTCGGAATTACTTGACTTAGATGATCCCTTGATGTGTTCTTGCACTTGATTTCATAGGTTTTGTGTTGTTGATCTTTAGCTTTCCCTTGATTCTCTTGGATTCTTATGGAGGAAGTATTTGGAGAGTTCTAGAGTGTTCTTGAGTTGTATGAATGAAGAATGAAATAAAATGAGGCCTAAGTTCCTTTTAATAACTCAAAAGCTGATGTTTAATGAATTTTTATCGGGATGAACAGTGGTCGTAAACTGCAGTATACGGACCGTATTTTGATTTACGGGTCGTCCACTGTGGTCGTATTTAAGCATTCCAAAAACAGAGAGTTTGGCTGGTGGACATGGCAGTTTACGACCTGGTTTACGGGCCGTAACTGGGTCGTATTTAACCATATTCAATATTTACAGAAAGTCTTGGCTGAGGGACCTGGTGGTTTACGACCTGGTTTACGGTCCGTAAACCAGTTTACGGGCAGTATTCTGGGTCGTTTTTAACCATTTCAATACTTAACAGAAACTTGAGATTTTTGACGCAATGAAAGACGATTGCACTATACGGTCCGTAAATCACTTTACGGGCCGTATAGTGCCATGTACGACCACTGGGTGAAAAACTTTCTGTAACTTTATTATTTCCAAAAATGCAAAATTAGCCATTCCCGACTCAGTAAAACACCATACACTCAAGTCCTTCATTGTTATACTCATCACACAAGTACGGAAAAATTTCTGAGGTGTAACAGGATATAACATCCTCCCCCCCCCCCTTTAGATCATTCGTCCTCGAATGTTCAACTGGCCTCATGGGGTGTTATCATGCTTCGGGAGGGTCCCTCTTATAGCTGTCCTTCCTTTTTTTTTTCATGCCCATTCCTTATCTTTCACCCTAATTTCTTTATAATCGAACTCCTCGGTCTCTACATGAGTCCTCATTCCGTGTCATGGGTTTTCTAATCCACTGCGCCAACTTATTATCCTTGTCCTTCCCAGATCATCTCGTCTCTGTTATTGTTTCGCCATGACACCTTAACGGAAGTCACTTTTTCGGTACGCAATCTTCACTTGACGATCCAGTGTGGCTATAGGCTACCTCTTTATCCTCATGTCTGCCTCATGGTACACTTATTGTCAATTCATTTTTACTTCTTTCAGGTATCCTCCTGATGTGCCAATATGCTTTGAACTCTGGCCTCGAGCTAATAAATTTTCCTCCTCTGGAGCCTGAAAATGTTTCGATTCCTTTTAAGTCTAATATAATATGCTCTCCCCCCCTTTTCGGGGGTTCCTTATACACCAACAGTCTTCGAGTATCCTTGTCTACGAGAATTACCTACCGCCCTTCACTTTCTTCTTAAGGCCGGGGTTCCGTCATTGTATAGACTGGCCTGTCTATCTTCTTGCTACTTACACTCTCGTATTTAACTAGAATACTTATAAGGATATCCAATTCCGATGTCTTCTTTTTCGTCTTTCCATACCTCTGTCTTTTGTGACTAACGGTGTCCTAGACTCACTAGTTCATGGAGACGTCGAGATTCACTATGTCCTTTTCTGAAATCATTGATTATACTTTACTCCTTGTCGTTCTTTCCAACTCTGTGCATAACATATCGAGAACTTCTTATCCTAAGTTTTTCTTTAATTTTATGACCATATCATTACTTTGTCAACATTTCCATACCCTTCCATCCACTATTAACCCTTTCACCCATTTAGCTCACTTACTCGTAGTTCTCTTTTAACTACGCGATTGCTTTGCAGCTGTACATCCATATTTTTCGAGCGTCCCGCTACTTTTTCCCTTAACATAGAATTCTCACAGTTTACGCTCTCTCTTCCTTCGTTCATCGAACCTCTATCTATCTTTATGATGCTATAGTCGGGCGGTCTCCCATGCACGTCCCTTATATTACATTCCATTTCCTTTGTGATCGAATCTCTCGGTTCTCACATGAATTCTCATTCCATACCATTAATTTCGCAATCAACAGTGTCGACCCACCATCCTTGTTCTCTCCTCGATGCGTAATTGGGTCCCTACCGCTAACTCGTTAAGATATCCTTCTTACTCCTACGGTTAATGATTTCGAATTATTTTGCTCCTAAATGTTCTCCTCTTCTTTCGACTAACCCGTTAGTATACCTTCCCTACTTTCATCCTTAACCCACCTTGGGTTTCTTCCTCCTCGAGCACTTTTCTTCTCTTGTTATCTGCAGCATCAGCTCTAAAGTTCGTGAAATAGTCCTTTAAATGCACAAATCCGTTCTATTCTTAAGTCATCTTTGTGGAGGGCTTCTCCATGTCCGAGGCAACCACGTTAATATGGCTGCACATTTATCCCTTTATATACCTTTCAAGGGTCGAAATCTCCTAACATCGTCACAAGGCTTAATCATTCTTTCTCTTACTTCACATTCCTTGTCATAGTCACTATTTTTTTTTAGCCCCACTTATTTAAATCGGTTCTCGAACCTCCCACATTCCTCTTTTGTTCCATATTACCGCACTTTATCTTTTTCGCGTACCTACCTTTGAATTTTTACCCAAATAGTCTCGTGCCTTGCCGGTAGTTTCTCTCGGGGCTTCACTCACTGGGGTTTCCTACCTTTCACCTTTTCCGACATTTTGATCTCCCTGCCTTCCATTTACTCCCCCTCTTTCTGTTCCAAATATCGTTGTATTAGAACTTTCTAATTTTAACCAGTAAAGAAAATAACATCCACTTACCTTGTGACACTTGTACCGTTTATTTTTTCTGTCACTTGAACTTCGGTACCCTTGCTCGACTGATGCCTTCCATACCGTAACGCCTGTTGCGGGGATACACATACCCATCGATACAATCACATATGGGATATCATACGCATTCATATGTATACATAATTACTACCATCTCGCCTACAAAATACTTCCAAACGCTATTCAAACTCATCCTAATTCCAGAGCTGTGATGCACCTTCTTTCTCCTCACCGGTCCAGTCTACCTCGTCCTACGCGACCTCTTATGGTCTCCAACCATTCCGTATACTCTAATTTTCCCTTAGGCTACTCTAGCTTCTCATTTATCTCTTATGTCTAAATCTATAGGACTTTCAGTACACTTCCCAGGGGGGTCACCCATCCTAATATTTCTCTCACCTTAGCACGCTTAACCTTGAAACTTCGATGAAATCCATTGCATTAATGCCGATATAATTCCATCCACCTCACCGCATGACCTTCATTACATGATTTGAAGCAAGTTGAAGTCTTAACAGATTCCGAGACATTCTCGTAACACATCTCTCTCCTTTACAATTACTATTTTAGCCTTTTCAATCCCCAATATTCACCTTTCACCTGTGTATATGGCTACCTCTCATCCTGGATCTCTAGAATCCTGATGGTAGGGAACACACCTTTGTCGCCATTACTTATAAATACTCGGGTATCAACCTGTTTGGATTTCCACTCACCATTCTTATATAATAATCTACAATAAAACTCATTTGTCGACTTTCTTTGAATCCCCCAACAGACCTTGCTCCTACTAAACCTCGAATGTAACCCATTTTAATCCTTCGGACTGCTAATCGTCTTTCTCGCAATTATTGTTCATGCCTTGCTAGGTCCATAACTCCTCTAAAACAACGCATCCCACTTATTGTCTATTTACGATATTTCCTTTGCACACTTCTTCCTGTTAGGTGTACCCAACTAAATAACTTGATTTTGAACAATTCTGGAGGAGTCTCCTTTGCAATTCTTACTATCCAACACCTGCACGCAGCAAATACCAACAATGCCTTACAGGGCATACGTATGTATACGACATATCCCAGCCACCCAGAGCATCCAATTCCAGATAAAAGAACAAAAATATCAAAACTTACCTCTGTAACTTCCCATATCATCACTCACCTTCTTCCGTCGATATTGCGCTTCTGCTAAAATCAAAGGTTAGTGCAAGGAATCTCATTTCCTATGACTTGGATCTATCGCACGATCTAAGATAGAAAGAAGGTCAACAATCCCTAGATGCCCTGCAGCCTCCTGTTTATAAATGTGACCGGCTTCACACCCATAAACAGGACTCTACTGGACACGACTTTGCAGACAACCCCTAGGACAACCTGCTCTGATACCACTTTGTCACACCCAAATCTTACTAGGGTGTGATGGGCACCCGACCCCATATTCGGAGCCGAGCGAACCCGTTGACTCTTATTACACACACACTCACTTGGACTCTTAACTCAAATAAAACGAAATACATAATAAGAGCTTTCAGAAACATTCTTTTCGTCGTTCTCAAGTCAAACAAAATCTGTAATCATATGGAATTTATAACATAACACAAAATGACACATCGGCTGATGGAGCCGCTTACAAGACTGACATTCTATACCCACGACTCTGTCTGCAAAGTCTCTAACATCAATCAGAAATCATAACATATATACTCTGACTCGGCAACACTCCGGAAGGAAGTGGAGCTCGCCAATCCCGCTGAAACACCTCCTAGCAAAGTCTTCTACTCGTCTGGGTGTACCTGCGTGGCATGAAACGCAGCCCCCGAAGAAAGGGAGTCAGTACGGAAAATGTACTGAGCAGGTAAGGCAGGAATCACAGTAAAAAGATCATAACTGATATAAGGAGTACAGAAACCAGTACGATGTTCAGAATACCAAAACTCTACCTTTAAAACATAAATCATGCATATCATTATCACATACCGTACCCGACCCGTTATGGGACTAGGTGGATAAAATCATGTCATCATACTATCATATCATCATGCATGCATATGTATATATATATACCGTACCCGGCCCTCTAGTGAGGGACTCGGTGAATGAAGTCATGTGCACATATACCATACCCGGCCCATCATGGGACTCGGTGCCATAATCATATCATCATATACATGTACCGTACCCGGCCCATCATGGGAATCGGTGAACAATGCAGTGGAATACGCACGATAACATATCCTGGCCCGGGACTCATTGAAAGATACATTGCGGCATGCACGAGCAAAGTAGTGAGAAACTATATGCACATAACTTAACTTTTCTTAAGACTCAATAGGTAAGTACGCAAATCGACACTTGAGGATCATAAACACGTTTCGAGTCAATCCGGTTTAGTATGGAAAGTTATGGACACTTTTACCACAGAACCTCTACGAACCTTTCCAAAGCAATCCAAGACAATATACAAAAGTTAGAGACTTTAATACTTACAGAACCCTTTTAGGGACATGAACTCTTTATGCTTTACTCGTTATTCAACCATACAATAATCTCAACTATACCGAGCGTACTCATGTCAAGAAGTGAATAAGAATCATAGACAAACTCGGAAACATATCAAATAGAGCTTTGGAAATCATAGATACGTATCAAAACCATATGAAATAGCCCATGGGAATCAAGAATATTAGCCATCCTAGTGGCTCTAAGAATAGGAGTTTCTTTGATATCACACATATACGTCGTCTGTTTGTTTCATAAGGATCATGCCAAAAGAAAGAAAGGGTAAGCCTTACATACCTGTTCCACGTCCTATTAGCTACGCTTAATTGTCCAAGCTCGCTATCGCTAGTCTATATTCAAGAAGATTTACACAATCATTAGATTCGTCGTCACACACTTGTCTTAGTCTTTCAAATAAGTTCATTTATAATCTGCCGAAATTTCGGCAGCATTTCCCCTGTAAGTCCAACCAACCCCGAGAATTCGACTCGGCCAAATCATCAACAACAATACCAACAACCATATTAACAACTTCAACAATCAATCCAAAATATATTCTAACGTTAACAACCCTTGCTACACAATTCGACGGCATTCCATTTATATTTAATTCAATCACAACAGGCAACTTACAATCTTCCAAACTCAATAAAATCAACACATTTCTCACCTCCAAATTCATGCATTATATCTACAACCACACGTTGACAACATTATCTTCACAAATACAAGAAACCATGCTAGTGTCACATTAATTTCTTCAACAACCCCACAATGATCACAAATTCATTTCAAACCATCAAACCATCATTTTTTATTATGGAATCCACAACAACAACAATCAAACTACTAAATAGAATTAATTCTTTTTATCTTTCCAACACACTCTATATTCAGCCATAACCTCCACATCCATATTTCATGAATTTCATCCATTTCTACATACTACAACACTCACAATCATTCATAACACATGAAAGAGAAGATTAAACCTTACCTTTCTACTTTGAATTCGCCACTCGGCTAGGGCTTATGAGTTGCCCGAATGAGTGCTTTGCTTGCTCCAACAACTACTCCATGTTAACAAGGACCTTCCAATTGGTTGGAATGCTAGAAGAAAATTATTTTTCTTGATCAATTTCTATGGCATAAATTTTGGAGCCATGGCCGAATTCCCCTATCTCTTTTTCTTTCTTTTTCTTCTTCTCCAAGCTTCTTGACTTGAAAAGATGAACATATCTTATTTTTGCCACCACTTATCTATATATATAATTAGGCCCAACAAATAAAGATATGGACACATACCCCCCACTCATGGCTTGAGTTAATTGGCCAAGCCATGGGTGGGTCCCACTTGAGCCACACGGCCATGGTGGCTAATTTCATGAACCTTCTTGAACTTTCCATCCCTTTTTGCCCTTAGCCTTCCTCAATATTTCCATACTAATAAACAAATTGTATATTAGAATAACTTTGGAAAATAGTCTTGCCCTTAACTTGCCACGACTATCTTGAAATATCCGAATGTACAAAATACGGGATATAACACTTTGGAGTTCCTTTATAAGTTTCCATATTGTCGTAGTCTCAGACTGATTATATGTAACAGGTTGGTATACGGGTTTCTAGTTCGGGCACCAGTCACGGCCTACGGGGTCGGGTCGTGACACCATTGTATATAAAAGTATTTATGTTCCCAAATGAAATATGATTTTCTTATGATTTGAATATGAATTTGATAAAAGGGCGTTAAACGCGTATGATGAGTAATAGAACGAGTGCTGCTCGGTGGTCAGCCCTGGGTACCCGTCACGGTCCCTAGTTGGGTTGTGACAAAAGTGGTATCAGAGTAGTTCAGTCCTAGGAAGTGTCTACGAGCCGTGTCTAGTAGAGTCTTGTTTATGGTGTGGTGCGCGCCACACTAGTAAATAGGAGGCTACCGGGAATTTAGGAAAAAAATGACCATCTATCTTCTTATGATATCGTGCGATAGAGCCGTGTATAAGATTTTATCCTCCCTAATAGTGTGTTATGATTTTAGAAATGCTGCCAAAGGGAAAAGCTACAGCCGGCCAGAAGGGCAAGACTACGACAAAAAGGCGGGAGAAAGAGAGCCGCCGGTGAATGTAGAAGAGGGCGAGTCACATAATGAGGCCCTATCTAATACTTCCTCTACCCCGCCTAATGTAGAAGAACAAGGAGGAGCTTCAGCTACAGTTACTCCACCGGTTTCTTCGGGTCAACAAGAGGCCATACATCTATTGACGCAGTTGGTTGCCGCCCAGGCACAGCGGCAAATTGTGAGTTCAGGTGATCGGGCAGCTAGTACCAGAGCCCGTGATTTTATGAGTTTGAATCCTCCGGAGTTCTTTGGGTCAAAGCCGGATGAAGACCCACAAGGTTTCATTGATGAGATGTTGAGGACATTGAAGATTATTCATGCCTCCGAGACTGAATCCGTGGAGTTGGCATCGTATAGACTCCGAGATGTGGCGGTATTGTGGTATAATAATTGGATAGCATCGAGAAAATAAAATGCGCCTCCTCCCGTGTGGCAAGAATTTGTAGATGCTTTCATTCATCACTATTTGCCACCCGAGGTTCGCCGAGCTAGAGCGGATAAGTTCCTAAATCTAATGCAAGGAAGTATGAGTGCCCGGGAATATAACCTTCAATTTAATTCATTGGCTAGATATGCCCCGACTATGGTGGCCGATATGGGAGATAGAGTGCATCCCTTTGTGAGTGGCTTAGGGCCACATTTATTTAAAGATTGTTTGACGGCTTCGTTACAAGATGGGATGAATATTTCCCGAATACAAGCCCATGCCCAGAATTTAGAGGGACGACAACAACCACAAAGAGGTGATCGTGATATTGATAGAAGGCAAAACAAGAGGGATAGATCTATGGGGGCAGGCAGTGATTATAGAGGGGGATCAATGCAGACATATTCTAGACATTCGGGCCAGTCAGTGACTAGTGCACCTCTTCGATTTACAGGTAGGAGATTTGATCGCTCTTTTCGTTCAGGACAGGGCCAGAGTTCGAGGGCCTCAGATTCTCAGTTCAGGGAAGATTATAGTCAGAGGAGACCCCCAGTACCGCGGTGCATCCAGTGCGGTAAACTACATTCTGGAAAGTGTCGCCAAGGTTCGGATGCTTGCTATGACTGCGGTCAGGTTGGCCATATGATGCGAGATAGCCCGTCGATCAGTGGTAGAGTTAGGGTTCAGCCTACAGGATCAGTGGCTGGTTCATCTTCAGTGCCCTCGGTAGGGCAGACTCCCCAGACGTCAGCAAGTCGAGGTAGAGACAGAGAGGGAGCATCTACTTCAGGTGCCACTCAGCCCCATGTGTATGCTTTAGACGGATGACAGGATCTTGAGTCCTCCCCGGATGTGGCTACAGGTACATTATTTGTATTTTCCCATGACGTGTATGCATTGATAGATCCGAGTTCTACATTCTCTTATATTAATCCGTATGTTGCTGGTTGTATTGGGGTGAAAGCTGAGCTAATTAAATCTTTTGAGGTGTCTACTCCGGTTGGTGATCCCGTGATAGCAAGACAAGTGTATAAAAATTATGTATTGGTGATATGTGATCGCCAAACCAAAGATGATTTAATTGAGCTGGAAATGTTAGATTTCGATGTGATTATGTGTATGGATTGGTTGGCATCGTGTTATGCTAATGTTGATTGCCGAATGAAAGTAGTTCGATTTCAAATTCCGGGAGAGCCCGTGCTTGAATGGAAGGGTAATACAGCCTCTCCAAAGGGTAGGTTTATTTCCTACCTTAAGGCAAGAAAGATGATAGCCAAGGGCTATATTTATCACTTTGTCTGAGTTCATGACACCGAAGCAAAGCCGCCAATTTTTCAATCTGTGCCGGTAGTAAAAGAATTTCCGGATGTATTTCCTGATGAACTTCCAGGTCTTCCTCCAGAAAGAGAGGTTCATTTCCCCATTGATGTGTTGTCGGACACCAAACCTATTTATATTCCTCATCGAATGGCTCCGGCAGAATTGAAAGAGCTAAAGGCACAGTTGAAAGATTTGCTTAAAAAGGGGTTTATTAGACCCAGTTCATCACCGTGGGGAGCACCAGTCTTGTTCGTGAGAAAGAAAGACGGTTCCCTACGAATGTGCATCGATTATAGGCAATTGAACAAGGTGACAATAAAGAAAAAATATCCTCTCCCAAGGATTGATGACTTATTTGATCAGCTACAGGGTACCAAGTGGTTTTCCAAAATATACTTGAGGTCGGGTTATCATAAAGTGAGAGTTAGAGAGGAAGATATTCCCAAAACAGCCTTCAGAACGAGATATGGCCATTATGAATTCCGAGTGATGTCTTTCGGGTTGACTAATGCTCCGGCAGTGTTCATGAATTTGATGAATAATGTATTCAGGCTACTATTGGATTTATTCGTGTTAGTATTCATTGATGACATCTTGGTATACTCTCGCACAGAAGCAGAACATGCAGATCATTTACGTATTGTTCTGGGAATTCTTCGAGCCCGAGAATTATATGCAAAATTTTCAAAATGCAAGTTTTGGCTGAATTCTGTAACATTTCTGGGCCATGTTATTTCAGACGATGGCATTCGAGTCGACACTCAGAAAATTGAAGCTGTGAAGATTTGGCCAAGGCCTACGATGCCTACCGAAGTCCGTAGTTTTCTGGGATTGGCAGGTTACTATAGAATATTTGTAGAGGGGTTTTCCTCTATTTCAACCCCATTGACGAAGCTAACCCAGAAGTCAGCTAAATTTCAGTGGAATGATGCTTGTGAACGCAACTTCCAAGAGTTGAAGGACAGGTTAACCTCAGCTCCGGTCTTAACACTTCCAGAAGGGTCAGATGGTTATGTTGTGTATTGTGATGCTTCTAGCATTGCGTTAGGGTGTGTATTGATGCAGCATGGTAAAGTTATTTCTTATGCTTCGAGACAGCTACGGAAACATGAAAATAATTATCCAACTCATGACCTCGAATTAGCTGCAGTCATCCATGCATTAAAGATGTGGAGACATTACTTGTATGGAGTGCATATCGATATTTATACAGATCACAAAAGTCCTCAGTATATTTTCAAGCAGAAGGAGTTAAATCTACGACAGAGGCGGTGGTTAGAATTACTAAAAGATTATGATGTGAATATTTAATACCACCTCGGAAAAGCAAATGTAGTCGCTGATGCGCTTAGCCGCCGATCAATGGGTAGTTTATGTGAAGTCCCTCCGGAAAAGAAAGAGATAGTTCATGAGCTCCACCAGTTAGCTAATCTTAGAGTGCGTGTAATTGATTCGGGTAGTGCAGAGATTGGCATTAATGATTGTTATATCCCGCATTTTGTACATTCGGATAATTCAAGATAATTGCGGGAAGCTAAGGACAAGGTTATATTTTGATTTTGTTTAGCATACAAGTTGTTCATGAAAGTTTTTGAAGTGGAAATATTAAGAAAGGCTAGGAGTAAAAATGGAATTTCACAAGATGACTCATAGAAATATGGAGGAAGGCTAAGGGCAAATTTGGAATTTGGAGAATAATTTTCATGAATTGCAAAACAAAAAAAAAATGGGCTTGGAAAAAAAATGGGCCATGTGGCCGTCCCAAGTGGGTGTGGGTCAAAGCCCACATGGAGGCCCAAAATATGGTCATAAAAAGATGACAACTTAATCATAATTTTCATCTTAACATTTGGAATATTCAAGAAACTAGAAGAAGAGAAAGAAGAGCAAGGCCTATTCGGCCATGACAAGGGAAAAGTGAAGGCTTCAATCTTGATCCAAAAAAAATATTTCTTCTAGTATTCCTACTAATTTAAAGGTCCTCTTTAACGTGGTATAATTTTTGAAGCAAGAAAACTACTCTTTGTGGCAAGTCCAAAAATTCTAGTCAAGTGGAAAGTTAAGAAAAAAAGGTAAGAATCCTTATTCTTTTATATGTTATGGAAGGTTTATGTATGTTGTAGTAAGTAGAAGTGAATGAAAATCATGGAATAATGTGTGTTGTGTGTGTGGCCGTGTGAGTGTAGAATGGTGGAGGAGAGGTGAATTAATGCTATTTAATATGTTAGTTGTGTTGTTGTGTGCTCTATGATGGAAATGAAAGACTAATGGTTCAAGTTGGCATGGAAATTGGTTGTAGGTTGTTGTAGGAATTTATGTGATTTTAATATGGTTTTATGTAGTTGTGGGAATGAAGTTGCTAAAGTATGAATTTTTGTTGTAGTTTATGAATTTGGAAGAAGGAAATGTGTTGTTGTAGCTTTTGTTGCATTTGGAAGGTTTCGGATGAAGTAGAGTATTGGTTGAATTGTTTTGAATATTGTACGGATTGTTTCAAGTATCCTTGAATAGTGTTTGAATGGTTGCGGATTAGTACTTGAATGTGCGAGCAAATATGAATTTAACATAAATGAGATGTCGTTGAAGTTGTAGGAAGAATGTGCTAATGTTAGTATGCGTTTTGAATTGACTGTGGATATTGCTAGAATAATTGTTGGTATTATTGTTGATATTTTGGCCGAGTTAAATTCTCGGATTTGTTGTTGTGTGTTTGGCCGAGTTGAATTATCGGGGATGTTGCATTTACAGGGGAAATGCTGCCGAAATTTCTGTAGATTAAGTGTTGGTTTAGAATTAACCTCTAAGTGTTTATGGCTAATGTTTGGTATATATGAATATTGTTGTAGATCATACGATGCGAAAGACTTAAGTTTGG
Source organism: Lycium barbarum (assembly GCF_019175385.1). Lineage (NCBI taxonomy): Eukaryota > Viridiplantae > Streptophyta > Magnoliopsida > Solanales > Solanaceae > Lycium > Lycium barbarum. Next base: position 60,895,646 of record NC_083343.1, on the reverse strand, counting down.
ATTAGCATAGAAAGCGGGCAAGGTATGTAAGGCTTTTCTTTCTTTCTTTGGCATGATCTTTATGAAACGATCAAATGACGTATATGTACGATTCTAAAGAAAATCCTGCTCTTAGAGCCACTAGGATGGCTAATGTTATTGATTTCCATAAGCTACTCCATATGATTTTGATGCGTATTTATGATGTCCGAAGGTCTATTGATATGTTTCCGAATGGTATTCGAAAGATAATCGATATGACTAGAGTCTTGATTTTTCAAATGCTAGCACGTCCGACTATTCCATCGAGTCTTTGATATGTGCATATGATTCTAAAAGTTATATTTGATTTGATCTATACGATATCCGAAAGATACTTGATATGAGTATTGCTTCGATTTTCCAAAAATGGCTTCTGAAATGCTCGTCAAAAGGTTTTGTACTTCAAACATCCATAACTTTCTCATACTAAGTCGGATTGACCCGAAACTTGTTTCTGAGCCTTCAGATGTCGGTAAGTATACTTGTCTATCGAGTCTTGATTTATGTGCATATGGTTTCGCATTATTCTGTTCGTGCAAGCCTCAGTTTGTATTTCACTGAGCCCGGGCCAGGACATGTTCTCGTGCGTACTCCACTGCATTATTCACCGAGTCCCTCTCACTTGCGGGCCGGGACACGTTACATGTATATGTATATGATGATATGATGATACGGGGATGACGGCCAGGGTTGCATATGATGACTTTATCCACCGAGACCCGCAATAGAGGGCCGGGACACGTTATGTATATATGGTATATGATTCTGCCATGCATGATTCCATCCACCGAGTCCCTTAATAAAGGGCCGGGACACGTTATATGTATATATGATACATGATGTTGACATACATGATTCCATCCACCGAGTCCCTCATTAAAGGGTCGGGACACATTATATGTACATATGGTGTATGATGTTGATATGCGTGACCTTATTCACCGAGTCCCTCACTAAAGGGCCGGGACACGTTATATTTGTGTGTGTGTATATATATGTATATGGGTATGATTCATGATTTGAAATATACTACTTCATTACATAAAGGAAACGTATTGATGATTTTACACAGTTCTACTAGTTCTGGAAAGTTTCTATTTTTGGCTATGATCCCCTGTACTGTACTTCATGCCTTACATACTCGATACATTTTCCGTACTGACCCCCTCCTCTTCGGGGGGCTGCGTTTCATGCCCGCAGGTACAGACATTCACTTGAGTGACCCGACAGCTTAGGCCATCTATTCTACTGCTCTGGAGTGCTCCCTTTTTCTGGAGCCTACATTTTGGTACAGACTCTTCTGTTGTCTATATGTATGTACATGTTCCGGGGTACGGCGGGGCCCTGTCCCGTCATATGATTCTCTTATCTTTGTTAGAGGCCTATAGACATATATGTGGGTCATGGGTCGCTATTTTTCGGTTATGTCTGTGATTTGCGTCTAAGCGGTCCTATTTGCTATGACAGCCTTAACGGCTTGTATGTATATATACTTATGTATATGTTTTGGACGATATGTTCTACGACAGTCTTGGCGGCTCCTATATGATGTGTTTGATATGTGCGACCGCTTAAGATAACATATGCCCTTAATATCTGTAATAATTAATATATGTTGGATATGGATAAGTCATTGATATGCTGATTCGGTAAGTAAGGGTGTATGGGTGTCCAGCTCGGGCACTAGTCACGGCCCACGAGGTTGGGTCGTGACAATGATCTCACAATTTCATCTCTGAATGTAGAAGTGAAAGAGCGTCAGTATGAAGATCCTCATTTGTGCCATTACAGAGACATGTCTCATGAAAAAGAGAAGTCCCCATTTAAAGTTTCCACGGATGGAATTCTTAGATACCGAGGCAGGCTATGTGTGCCGAATGTGGCAGAATTGCGCCGACGAATTCTAGAAGAAGCCCGTTATTCTCGGTATTCTATTCACCCAGGTGCAACCAAGATGTATCATGATCTTAAATTAATATATTGGTGGGATGGCATGAAAAGATACATAGCAGAATTTGTAGCCCAATGTCCAAATTGCCAACAAGTAAAAATCGAACATCAAAAGCCAGGACGCTTGTTGCAAGTAACGGAAATCCCTACTTGGAAATGGGAAGTGATCAACATGGATTTCATTGTGGGGTTACCTCGTTCCCGAGGTAAGTATGATTCTATATGGGTGATCGTGGACAGACTCACGAAAGCAGCTCATTTCCTTCCAGTCAGAACCACATACTCAGCGGAAGACTATGTAAGGCTGTATCTCAAACAAATTGTGCGACTCCATGGTATTCCACTATCCATTATCACAGATAGAGGAGCACAGTTTACAACCAAGTTCTGGAAATCCTTTCAAGAAGGTCTAGGCACCCAAGTGAAGCTTAGTACGATATTTCATCCGCAGACCGATGGACAAGCCGAACGTACTATACAGACCTTGGAGGATATGCTAAGGGCGTGTGTTTTAGACTTTGTTGGTAGTTGGGTCGATCATTTACCTTTAATTGAATTTACATACAATAACAGCTACCATTCCAGTATCCAAATGGCTCCGTATGAAGCATTATATGGAAGAAAGTGTAGATCGCCAATCGGATGGTTTGAAATAGGAGAAGTACAGTTAATAGGCCCTAAATTGATTCAGCAAGCGGTAGAAAAATTCAAGGTGATCCGAGATCGATTATTAACAGCCCAAAGTCGCCAAAAATCTTATCCGGACAACCGCCGGAAAGACTTGGAATTTCAGGTTGATGGTTGGGTATTTTTGAAGGTGTCGCCAATGAAAGGGGTGATGAGATTTGGCAAGAAAGGGAAGTTAAAGTCCACGATACATTGGACCTTATCGAATTATCCGTAAAGTGGGTCATGTAGCCTACGAATTGGACTTGCCTTCAGAGCTTGAATCAGTCCACCCAGTTTTTCATGTCTCAATTCTCCGCAAGTGTGTTGGAGATCCCGCGAAAATTGTTCCGATTGATGATGTGCAAGTGACAGAAAAGCTAGCATATGAAGAAATGCCCATTGCCATCTTGGATTGGCAAGTACGAAGACTTCAAAATAAGGAAGTAGCTTCAGTCAAAGTCTTGTGGCAAAACAACAACCGGGAAGAAATGACTTGGGAGGCGGAAGAGAAAATGAAATCCACGTACCCGCATTTATTCCAAGCCCCAAAAGAGGTTCATGATGAAACGCCAAGATTGTGAGGTATGTATGCTTACTTTTCATGATTTTGGTCTTGTGTGGCCAATTTATAGTTGTATTGTATTGTGGCCCTGTGAGAAAATGTTATTATGGGTTGTTGTGATAGGAAGGTAATGCCATATTACAGGGGAAACTCTGACGAAATTTTTATAGAATTCCCGAGTGTTAAACATTCGAGGACGAATGTTCCAAAAGGGGGGAAGAATGTTACACCTTGGAAAATTCTCCATTAGCATATAGTGAATAGGCTAGAAAAGAGCACGAGGTACACTATGTGTTGATAGGTGAGAAATAGCTTTTGATGATCCTAATCGAGATTTAAGGACATGTGACGCAAAGGAAGAAAATTGACAAGGAAAGCAAAGGATATGTTATGTGTCGGGTAAGAATTATGAGAGACAAGATAATGATGGCGTAATGACATCTTAGAGAAGAGTGATAATATCCCTTATATTGGTATTGATGTGTTAAACAAGTGTCAAGAAGGTTCCATAAGGATTGGAGATCAAACGAGTCGACGAGAACGAAAACGGAATAGCTGGGCACTATACGGCCCAACATACGCACCATATAAAATATATTGGCCGTATGTTAGGTAGTATATTTTGCCAAGGGGGACATCACCTACTGGACCAAACATACGGCCACACATACGGCCCGTATATAATGTACGGACTGTATGTTGGTCCGTATGTCTCGGTCGGGACAACTTTCATGATTTAATATAAGGGACCTTTTCTCATTTCATTTCACATCTCTACACTTCAAAAAAACTCTAGAACACTCTCCAACATTCATCTACAAGAAATCAAAGGAAATCAATGATCAACTACACCAAAATCCATGAAAACAAGTGTGTGCAACCTAGCAAAAGTTCATCTTCACCAAGAAATCCCAAGGGAAGTGAAGTAGCATTTTGGTGCAAGAAGAGAAGTTCTACCCAAGGGGTTTTCATACATCATCTAAGGTGAGTTTTATGGTCATTCCATGTTGTTTAAGGTATTGGAAGGCTAAGACACTTGAATTGTAGAAAGATATAGGAGATGGGTCATGAAAGAGTGAATAGTATCATTGTTGAATAATAGTTTGGGATGAACTATGAATATTGGAATGTTGTGATTGTAAATAGGTTGAGAATGACATTTAGAACATGGAATAAGTATTATATATGAGAAAACGCGATAGTGAGTTATAACCATAATTGTGGAAAAATTGATGGGAAATGGTGAATTGTGAGAAATGTAGGTGAACGATGATTGTTGTTTGCGATATTGTGAATGTTGTATGAACGTTTGGGAGTTGATATTGAATATGGGAAAAGTAGTAGAAACAGAGGAAATGCTACCCAAATTTCCCTAGAAATAGTAAAACGTTCTTGTAGTCTATTAACTAATGTTAATGCGAATTCACTTGAAGGTAGAAACGTGGGCTTCAAGGAGATCAAGCAAGCGATAAATTAGTTGAACGTGAAAGGTATGTGAGGATAGTCCTTTATTTCGAGTGGAATGAATCTTATGGCATGAATTTCCTCCTTCTTCACGAATTTCCTATCTTCAAGAAAACCAAGAGCCCTTGTTCATGAATATCCATATGAAATAAGAGATACACTATGAGTACGATAATGATGATGATAAGTTAAGTCTAAAGAATCTAGAATCCATGATATGATGATCTTATAAAGCAAATGATGCTATCTATAACCCATTGATGTCGTTATTGTATACACTCACCTTAAATGCTAATCCTTTCAAGGTGAAGCAGAATGTGCTCCATAATGAAATAGGGGGATTACGACCTTACGTCACCCCGATAAAGTATAGTTGTCTTTGAGTCTTTATGCATGTATTATGATGAGCATATTACGATGAGCATATTATGTTGAGCATATTATAATGAGCATGTATTATAATGAGCATATTATGATGAGCATATTATGATGGGCATATTATAATGAGCATATTATGATGATGTTATAGCACCGCGCCTATGTGGCCGGGCAGTCACCGCTAAGGCGGGCAGCGTATACACCATGGCTAGATGGCACGGGTAGACACCACTAGTGGGCGGCATGAGATGGTACCCCGGACGCGGGAGGCCTGGACGCAGGATAATGCTAATGATTATCACACCGATTCGATGTGGACGGGCAGCTTATACATTCATGCATATATGACATGATGATGATTATGAGTAAGCCAGCATGCATTATTTCTTCTATGATTGACAGTCAGATACAAATATTCCTTATTATTGCTCTTCTATTTCATTGACGTATGATTATTGTTTATGCCTCTCATACTCAGTACAATGTTCGTACTGACGTCCGTTTTCTTTGGACGTTGTGTTCATGCCCACAGGTAGACAGGGAGGTGAGCTTGATCCAGACTTGTAGTAGCTGTCAGCTGATTTGAGAGCACTCCAATGTTCCGGAGGTGCTGATGATTATTCTTTTGTGTACATATGTGTATTTTGGGCATGACGGGGTCTTGTCCCGTCCTTATGTCTAGCACTCCGGTAGAGGCTCGTAGATGCGCAGTGTGGGTTATATGGTCTCACGAAGTTGCTATTATGTATATGTATATATATATTGTTTTGATAGCCGAGAGGCCATTGTATATAAAAGTATTTATGTTCCCCAATGAAATATGATTTTCTTATGATTTGAATATGAATTTGATAAAAGGGCGTTAAACGAGTATGATGAGTAATAGAACGAGTGGCGCTCGGTGGTCAGCTCCGGCTACCCGTCACGGCCCCTAGTTGGGTCGTGACAGTATCAACAGAATCATTTTCTTATTTCTACTAATGATGCTAACAAAAATCCATTTTTGGGGTGCAGCAAGAGTTTGTATTCTCAAATGATATTAGAGGGATTTGCATTTATTGTGGAAATTCCGTTTTCTCTATGATTAATATCTTCTTTCAAAGGCAAAAAGATTTTCAAATCTCATAATTTCCGATCAATTCATTCAACATCACCTTTTTTAGAGGACAATTTTTCACATCTAAATTATGTATTAGATATACTAATACCCTGCCCCGTTCATCTTGAAATCTTGGTTCAAACTCTTCGCTATTGGGTAAAAGATGCCTCTTCTTTACATTTATTACGATTCTTTCTCCACGAATATTGAAATTTGAATAGTCTTATTACTTCAACGAAGCCCGGTTACTCTTTTTCAAAAAAAAAAAAAAATCAAAGATTCTTCTTCTTCTTATATAATTGTTATGTATATGAATGCGAATCCACTTTCGTCTTTCTATTGAGATAGACCCCAGTTCTCTAATAAAATGATGATACTACATTGGGAATAGCTAGGATAGCTCAAATGGTAGAGCAAAGGACTGAAAATCCTCATGTCACTAGTTCAAATCTGGTTCCTGGCACATGATTAATTTGTATGGGTCTCTCTTCCCTAGAATAAATTTCGAATTAATTGATTTGAATCAATATACATATTCTTTTACAGTCTAATCTACTTTAATTAAGTGATTTATTAGATAATCGAAAACAGAATATCTTGAATACTATTAGAAATTCAGAAGAACTGCGTGAAGGGGCTATTGAACAACTTCAAAAAGCTCGTTTTCTTTTACGGAAAGTAGAAACCGAAGCCAAGCAGTTTTGAGTGAATGGATACGCCGAGATAGAATGAGAAAAATTGAATTTGATTAATTCAACTTATAAGACTTTGGAACAATTAGAAAATTAAAAAAAACAAAACGATTCAGTTTGAACAGCAAAGGGCGATTAATCAAGTCCGACAACGGGTTTTCCAACAAGCCTTACGAGGAGCTTGTTATATCCCGTAATTTATACAATCGGATATTTCAAGAAGTTGTGGTAAGTGAAGGGCAAGACCATTGTCCAAAATTATTTTAATGTACAAGTTGGTTATGAATATTATTTATGAACATTATTAGTATGGAAATAATGAGAAGGTTAAGGGTAAAAAGGGAAATTCACAAAATGGCTCATGGTAATATTGCGGAAGGCTAAGGGTAAAATGGGAATTTCACAAGAAGTCTTGAAAATTCATGAAGAAGCCATTGGCCGTGTGGCATGTAAGTATGTTGCAACATTTTTATTTAATAAGGCTAATTATAAATATATTTGGACAAAAGCTTGCACAAGAAGACAAGTGATCATCCTTGGTTATTTTAAGAAGTTTCAAGAAAAATAGAGAAGGGACATGTGTCCACTCTTCTATTTGATGGAGTTAATTATAAATATGGACAAGGTTTACAAGCAAGACAAACTATTCATGAAAATTCAAGGGGGAAACTTGGAGAAAAATTAGGGCCATTCGGCCACCCCTAACCAAACAAGAACCTTGGAGAAAATTTATCAAAAAATTATTTTCTTCTAGCTAAACAATCCATTGAAGGGTCCTTAGCAAAGTGAAGTGGTTATTGGAGCAAGAAAAACACATATTCTTGCAAGTTACAAGTTCTAGCCAAGTGAGGAGTCAAAGGAAAAAGGTAAGGTTTAATCCTTTTCTTATATGTTATGGATGATTATGTATGTTGTGGTAGGTAAAAGTGGACGAAATTCATGAAAATAGGGATGCTATATGTGGCCGTGTACATGTAGTATGTGGCCGTGTGGATATGTTGTGGTATGTGGGAATGAATGAAATTCATGAAACTATGGTGTGAAAGTTGTAGCCGTGCCTATGTTGTGTTGTGTAGGAGTGGAGAACTAATTTTATTTAGTATTTTTGGATTGTTGTGTTATGGATTCTATGATGTTAAATTAGGATTTAATGGTTAGAAATGAAGTTGTAATTGTTTGTGGATTATGGAAGGAGTTAGTGTGACATTAGTATGGTTTCTTGTATTTGTAGGAATAATATTACTAATGTGTAGGTTGTAAATATAATTCATGAACTTGGAAGTGAGACATTTGTTTGGAAGATTGTAAGTTGGGTTATGGTGATTGAATTTGAAAGAAGGACATAAGTTGTTATTGTTCTTGTTGAATTTGGAAGGTGTCGGGTGCAGTAGTATGTTGATTGAGTCGTTTTGAATGTTATGTGAATTGAATTGAATATAAATAAAATGTCGTTAAATTGTATGACAAAGGTTATTAATGTTAGAATGCGTCTTGAATTGGTTGTTGATGTTGTTGGTATGATTGATGGTATTGTTGTTGATAGTTTGGCCGAGTTGAATTCTCGGATAGTTAATTGATGATTTGGGCCGAGTTAGATTCTCGGGGATGGTGTATTTACAGGGGAGATGCTGCCGAAATTTCGGCAGATCATAAGTGAATTTATTTGAAAGACTAAGACAAGTGTGCGTGGTAATGAATCTAATGATTGTGTCAATCTTCTTGAATATAGAATAGCGGTAGCGAGCTTGGGAAATTAGGCGTAGCTAATAGGACGCGGAACAGGTATGTTAAGGCTCATCCCATTCTTTCAAGGCATGATCCCGATGTTACGATTCCATAATTGCTTCCATATCTTACTTGTTTTTCAAAAGTTAGATGTTTATGATTTCAAGGCATGATTCTTTTCCCGATAACCTGTCAATGTTTTTCCAAAAATGTCCGTATTTTTCCAAAACAAAGGTTTATGGTATTGTAAGCTTTTATGACAAAAACGATGGATATGTTTTACAATGACATTGATGATGTCGAGGATGAGAATATTTCTATGATAACTATGATAAGGATGATTTCATGTTCGAAAGGTATTTGATATGATTATTGCTTTGATTTTCCAAAAATGACTTTCTTTGGGCTCTCATGCATACTGCTTATATGATATATGTATATGTATATGGGGAATATGGGGAAGGGCCATATGTTGCGCTATAGACGCATTGCCACCTGGTCAGTTGGCGTAATATCATCCCGGACGCGAGACATATGTGGGGGAGCCGACGTATTCGGCGCTATGATATGTTCTACTTCTACATATGTGGGGGAGCCGACGGGGGTCGGCGCTATGACATGTTCTATTTTCTATGTATATGAAAAAGGAATGTTTTCAAAGAGGAGATAAGCATGCATGGCATCCGCCCTAAGAGGCACTCATATGTACAGGTTACTCTTTTACCTCATGATATGTTCTATATTTCCATTCTGTTATTATTCATATTTATATCCCTTACTATGTTACTATTCATGTCTTACATACTCAGTACATTGCTCGTACTTACCCCTTTTCTTCGGGGCTGCGTTTCATGCCGCGCAGGTACACCCAAATGAGTTGAAGCTAGTATAGAAGAGGTTCCAGCGGAGTTGGTAGACTCCACTTGTTCCTGGAGTCCTGCCGAGTCAGAGTATATGTGCTATGATGTTTTGTTCGAAGTTAGAGACTTTGGAGACAGAGTCGCGGGTATAGAATGTCAGTCTTGTAAGCGGCTTCATCAGCCGACGTGTCCTATTGTATTATGTTTCCGATCCATTATGACTACATATTTTGTTTGAATTGAGTACAAAGAAAAGAAAAAAATTCTGAAAGTTTTACTATGTTTTCCACTTCTTATTGATGTATGAGTTTAAAGGGGTTAAGTATGTAATAAGAGTCAGCGGGTTCGCTCGGCTCCGAATATGGGGTCGGGTGTCCATCACACCCTAGTAAGATCGGGGTGTGACAAAGTGGTATCAAAGCAGGTCGTCCTAGGGGTTGTCTGCAAAGTCGGGTCCAGTAGAGTCCTGTTTATGGGTGTGAAGCCGGCCACATTTATAAACAGGAGGCTGCGGGGCATCTAGGGATTGTTGACCTTCTTTCTTTCTTAGATCGTGCGATAGAGCCAAGTCATAGGGAAAAATGAAAATTCCTTATATAAGCCTTACGTATGACGGAAGAAGATGAGCGGCGATATGGAAAGTCAAAGGGGTAAGTACCGATATATTTGTTCTGTTACCTAGAACTGGAAGCTCTGGATAGCTAGAACGTGTTATATAGCCGTATGTTCTGTGAGATCTTGTCGGTATCTGCTGCATACAGATTTTAAATAATAAGAATGGTAAAGGAGGTTCTGCCAGCATGGGTACGCCCAACAGGAAGGAGTGTGGAAAGGAAATACTGTAAATAGGCAATAAGTGAGATGCGTTTCTTCAGAAAGGTTATGGGTTTGGCATGGCGATAAGGGTGCGATCACTACCGTCAGGAACCTGGGAATCTAGGAAGAAAGGCCGTTATACACATAAGTGAAAGGTGAACATTGGGAATCGAAAAGGGTAAAATAGTAATTGTAAAGGAGTCAGCGGGTTCGCTCGGCTCCGAATATGGGGTCGGGTGCCCATCACACCCTAGTAAGATCGGGGTGTGACAGAGCTCTAGGAACTTTGAATAGTTGTTTGAACAACGATTTACATACGTACCATTAGTGCCAATATTGGCATGTTGGGACCAATGAAAGAAATAACTGATTAGTCTTTCTACTGTAGGTATTATTTTTTCTTTCAAAAAAGAATAAAGAAAGAATCATGGTAACCATTCGAGCTGACGAAATTAGTAATATTATCCGTGAACGTATTGAACAATATAATAGAGAAGTAAAGATTGTAAATACCGGTACCGTACTTCAAGTAGGCGATGCCATTGCTCGTATTCACGGTCTTGATTAAGTAATGGCGGGTGAATTAGTAGAATTTACAGAGGGTACAATAGGCATTGCTCTGAATTTGGAATCAAATAGTGTTGGTGTTGTATTAGTGGGCGATGGTTTGTTGATACAAGAAGGAAGTTCTGTAAAAGCAACGGGAAGAATTGCTCAGATACCCGTGAGTGAGGCTTATTTGGGTCGTGTTGTAAATGCCCTGGCTAAACATGTTGATGGTAGAGGAGAAATTTTAGCTTCTGAATTAATCGACTTTGGGGTTCTTATAGACCTAATTCATTGAAACTCCATCCAATAAAACGGAAGAATTATAAATCTCCAAAATAATAGATAGAAATACCGCAAATAAGGCCATTGCGACACCCATCAAAGTAGTAGTTCCCCCACCTAGGAGCTACTTTACCATATTCCGAATTCAATGGTTTTAATAAATCTCCTACCGCAGTTCGTCTTGGACCAGATCTAGAACTTTTCTCAACAGTTTGTGTAGCCATAAATCCTATTGTATTCATTGAGGTCTGTTGAATTTGTATACCATTTTGTTGTAAACAAACGATCCTATCATAGATCCATTGGGTCTTGAAATTATATAAATATGATAAGAATGGAAACAGCAACCCTAGTCGCCATCTTTATATCTAGTTTACTTGTAAGTTTTACTAGGTACGCCTTATATACTGCTTTTGGGCAACCTTCTGAACAACTAAGAGATCCATTCGAGGAACATGGAGAGTAGTTGAAGTACTGAGCCTCCCGATATCGGGAGGCTTAGTACTTCAACTGAGTTAATGAAAAATTATTTCATCTTTTTAGTTATTTTTAGTTGGAACTTTAGGCGGTTCTCGAAAAAAGATAGCGAAAAAAATTATCCCTAGAGTCGAGACTAAGAGGAATGTCTAAACCAATGCTTCCATAGATTCGATCGTGGTTTACAATTATAGCTTTCATACCTGTTTGTTTTTTTTTTTTTTTTTTTATCATCTTCCGGATAAAGAACGAACAAGAGTAAAAACGAAGTTGATTAAAATAAAGATTTCTTTGGTACCCTATGTCAATAAAAGTAAAAGAAAGAAAATAAGGGCGAAAGAAAAATACCAAAGCAATATTGTATCAGGCTGCCTGTCTTTTTGTAGTTGGATCTCCAAGTTTTTGGAATGCTCCAAATTCAACTTGAGCATCTAAATCTGGGTCAATACCAGCAAAAACATCTCTGAACAAGGTTCTAGCACCATGCCAAATGTGTGCGAAGACGAAGAGCAAAGCAAACGAAGCATGCCCAAAAGTAAACCAACCCCTTGGACTGCTACGAAAAACACCAACGGATTTCAAAGTAACACGATCTAATTCAAAAATTTCACCCAATTGAGCACGTCTAGCATATTTTTTCACAGTAGCAGGATCACTATAACTGACGCCGTTGAGTTCACCGCCGTAGAACTCAACAGGTCCACCTACTTGTTCAACATTATACTTCGATTCTGCCCTTCTAAAAGGAACATCAGCTCTAACAATTCCATCGCCGTCTACCAAAGCGACCGGAAATGTTTCAAAAAAGGTAGGCATACGACGTACAAAAAGTTCACGCCCTTCTTTATCTCTAAATATAGGGTTTCCTAATCATCCAACCGCTATTCCATCCCCGTTATCCATTGAACCTGCTCTGAATAATCCTCCTTTTGCCGGATTATTGCCGATGTAATCATAAAAAGCTAATTTTTCAGGAAATTTAGACCAGGCTTTTGAGAAACTTTGATGGAATAACTGTCTCCATTCCTATCACTAACTAAAAAAGTATCATCAGAGATGAAATTCTGAATGTCTTTAACGCCGAATAAATAATCAACATTACTGCAACTATGAATGTTTTTCACTTTTCGATTTGGATCTTCACTGGTATTTTCAATAGGACCAAGACTGCCCATTGATTTATTTAGCCCACACCTACATTTGAACTCCATCTTAAACAACATCGAATTAAACCACCATCTTTCCATAGAGTTTTCTTGCCCCCTATTTGTATGAAAATACAATAGATGAATAGTCATTCGCTATAAAATTCTTTATTTGAATATCTTATTTCCTATCAGACTAAGCATAGAAATCCAATCACTAGGATTATTAACTAATAAGGATTGTGAGTATTGAATAAAAGTTCTGAATCTAGGGGAACACTTCACTATATATTAATATGTTGGAACCCCCTTTTATTATTAAAAATAATATAATAATATAATTTTTTATAAAGGGCGGCTTCTCCTATGTCGTATCAAATTCGCATCGAAAAAAAGAGATTTGTCCACTCCTATAAAGAAATCAAAAAAGAATTTTTTCGTAAAATCTCATCTAATACTAATATCTAATCACTAACTAATCTAACAATCTAAAATCTAATTCTAATAATAAGTAATAAATTAAGGTTCTATTTCAACACGGAACAAAGGGTACAATATAGAGGATGGGTAGAAAGAGTTGTGATACTTGGCTTGATTTAGGGAAACTACAAACTACAGGATAGAAAAGAATATACCAATCCTAAGGATCCGTAGAATTAATTGTGGATCCAAGACAACAATGAAAAGATTTGAGTCTTAGATTTTGATTTAGTTTTCTATATTTTGTATTTCAAATCTTGTATATCTATGTAAGCATATACTTAGTAAAAATATATGCAATAGAATATTTGTTGTATTCGGCTCAATCCTTTTAGTAAATGATTGGGCCGAGTTTAATTGCAATTCAATTAAGAGAACGTAGGATAATTACTTGAGTTCTTTCTCTTTATCCTTCTTTATTTGCTGTGGTGGAAGTCATCAGTTCAAGTCTGATTATCCCTAAGCCCAATGAGAGTTTTTCTAGTTGGATTTGCTCCCCCGCCATCGTTTAATGAGAATGGATAAGAGGCTCGTGGGATTGATGTGAGGGGGCAGGGATGGCTATATTTCTGAGAGCGAACTCTAGGCGAATATGAAGCGCATGGATACAAGTTATGCTTTGGAATGAAAGACAATCAAATAGAAAGCCCCAAGGGTGCCATATTCTAGGAGTCCAAACAATGTAATTGAATAAATCCTCCTGCGCGTCAAGGGCTCCTTCTCCCTCCCCTTCTTCAAACTCCGATTCATATTTTTCATAGAGAAATCTCTGATCAACACAAACAAAAGGCTCATGATAACAGCTTCATAGGATTGTTGTAGTCCTGGTTGGATGACTAAGGTTATCCTTGTTAGTGTGTGGTATTAACAGGAATGTTCATCCTACTAACAGTTTTTCTTTAGTTACCTAGTCCAGTTACATACATTCCACATGACTGATTGTGTAAACTTGATTATAAGGACAACATAAGGTCAGCATAAAGACAGCATAAGGACAGCATAAGGACAGTAACTAGGAAGAACTTCATACTACACTGCTTCTTGAAGGATCTTCAGTGAGATTTGATACCATAGCACCTGGTGAGAGCTTGAGGTGACTGATAATGGCATCAATCCAAAGAATGAGTGTTCTTGTTTTCAGTTTTTCATTGTTACACTTGGCTTCTCAAACAAGGACTAGGCTTTTCTTTCATTTCCTAGGATAGAGTAGTATAGATTTTCCTTTTTCCTTCATTTCTTTCCATTATATTTCTCTTTTTTCTGTAAATACTATTATTCATTTTAATAAATTCCACCAGCATCAGGCTGATTGGCTTTGATTAAAAAAATAAAAGATCAAGGATAGAACAAGAGCCATTTTAAATCACATCTAAGGGATTACTCGGTTCGGGCCGAAGAAGCAATGTCACTGGATCATTATCAAACTGACTGCAATCTCTTTCTGTCCGTGAAGATCCCACCAGAGCCCCTTCTACTTCTAATAGGCCATGAACTAGATCAGAATCATTCTCAACGAGTCCATAAGAAGTGATCCCATTTTTTCATCGAGTCCGGATAAAGACCAAAGATCTTGAGCGACCGATCTGGCAGAACAACTCAAAAGATAAAGAAGTATCGTTAATCTCTTCATGCTCGTTCCAAGCTTGAAGTACCATTTGTACAAATAAGAATCCCCTTCATTACATGATTTCTTCTTCATATGAATAGATATAGGATCTATGGGGCAATTACTTAGAAGTACATTTTGTGCTACAGCCCTTCCTATCTGACAGAAAAGGATTCCATGATCCTAAACCGATCTTACCTGGGATCGCAAATCCCAAGTTTGTCTATAAAGAGCGGATCTAATTGTATTAGTGTCTATAATTGATTTCTTCTATGTAATACTAATCGATAAGACCTCATTGGCAAGTGCTACAAGATCTCGTGCATTGGAACCCATGGTTATGGACCCGAATCTGTTAATATGGAATATTTTCTTTTCCAAGTGAAATCTCCTAGTATATGAAAGAGTGAAAAAAGTTCTTTTATTGTTGTGGAATAAGAATCCTTCTTATCTTAATGCACGTATTTAATTTATTCGGAGCTATTAGAGCGGGATCCACTTTTTGGGGAATATGAGTCGAAGCAATAACAAAAATATTTCTAGTAGAACATCTTTCACAAAGTCTGGAGAGATGGTTCACTAATAGACCGAGGGATAAGTCGTTGGACTCATTCACATCTAGATCATGAATGTTTGGAATCCATATTATGCAAGGAGACATTGCTTTTGCTAATTCGAATTGAAGGGTGATATAAAATTGGTCTATTTCCAGCATCATATCCATAGTTAGCCCATTCATCCTAGTTAGCAGTTCCAGCTCCGTATCAAGGTCACGATCGATATCGTCACTAGCGTCAAGATTGTCACTATCATCAATATCGTCGCATCATCAATATTGATCTCATCAAGAAGAAAACCTTTAGGCTTGTTATCCAGGAACTTGTTCAGAAATACCGTAATGAAAGGAACATAGGAGTTTGTCGCTAGGTATTTGACCAACTAAGATTGTCCAGTTCCTATAGAACCTATCACTAAAATACCCCTAGAGGGGGATAATTGTCACGACCCAGCCCCGTGGGCCGCAACTGGTGCCCTATTTGGACACCACAAACAGACTTACATACCAAGTCGCCATATTATACCTTAACTAAAATTTAATATTCATCATTTTAAACAGACTGAAAATAATTATTATCTTAAGCGGTCGCGCGTACAGGAATATCATATAAGAACCAAAAGAGGCGGCGGAATACACATCGCCGAATATATGCACATATACGAACATACAAATACAGGCCATCTGGCCGCATCCAAATCTGATAGGTTGGCGGAATATACATCGCCAGACACATACACGTATACAGACAAATGGGCCGTTTTGGCCATAATAACAAGCGGGACCGCATTAAGACGCAGATCATAAGC
Organism: Lycium barbarum; assembly: GCF_019175385.1. Classification (NCBI taxonomy): domain Eukaryota; kingdom Viridiplantae; phylum Streptophyta; class Magnoliopsida; order Solanales; family Solanaceae; genus Lycium; species Lycium barbarum. The sequence goes on along the minus strand of NC_083343.1, from coordinate 60,879,506 downwards.
AAACGAACACACACACATGACCCATGACCCACATATATGACTACAGGCCTCTACACATCATAACGAAAGCATAGGACGGGACAGGGCCCCGCCGTACCCCAATAGTCAAATATACAGAAGCATATACATCGAAAAAGATATATACCAACATATGGGCTCCGGATCAAAAGGAGCACTCTGTAATAGCAGAATGTGTGGCCTACACTGGCGGATCACGAACCTCTGTACCTGCGGGCATGAAACGCAGCTGTTATAGCCCGTATTTTGTACGTTTGGATAATTCAGAGTCGTTGTGGGAAGTTAAGGGCGAAACCAATTTCAAAATTATATTAATGCACAAGTGTTATAAATATTATTTATGACTGTTATTAGTATGGAAATGTTGTGAGAGGCTAAGGACAAGAAGAGAAATTCGCAAAATGGCCTATGGAAATATTGCGGAAAGAATAGGGGCAAAATGGGAATTTTGCAAGGTCCAAGAAGTTCATGAAATGTCCATGTTGGCTGTGTGACATGCATGGTGCATGTCCAAATTTTATTAACTATAAGGGCTATTTGTGAATTAAAGAGAAGAAGGGGTCAAAACTTGCTTAAGAAGACAAATGGTCTTCTTTGACCAACTTTAAAGGAAAATCCAAAAAAATGAAAGAAACCTCTAGAAAGGGGCATGTGCCCCTCACATGTTGGGAGCTTACATATATATATATGATTAAGTCTTGAAAGGAAGACAAAATTTTCATTTTCATTCTAGACAATTCAAGAAAGAATGAAGAAAAAAAAGAAGAAGGAGGGGGCGGCAATAGGGGCTGGCCGAACCAGTCCTATGAGTTGATCATGGAAAAATTATCTTTCTTCTAGTTTTCCACTAATTGGAAGGCCCTCTACGACGTGGAATAGTTGTTGGAGCAAATCAATCGTTTGTTGTGGTCTTGAATAACTCTAGCCGTGGGAACACATGGATGGAAGAAGGTAAGGTTCAATTCTTACTTTTATATGTTATAAATGGTTTGTGTATGTTGTGGTATGTGGAAATGGAAGAGAAGAATGAAAATATGCATGTTGGAGGCTTAGCCGTGTGTAGGATTTTTTTTTTTATATGGTAATATGATTGTTGTTGATAAGTATCCTATGATGAAAATGAGAACTTGATGATTCAAGTTGGAGTTGAGACTAGTGTGTGTAGCAGTGTGTGTGTGTGGTGCGTAGAAATGATGAATTAAGTGCATTTAGCATGATTATGTGTTGTTGTGATGTGCAAAAAAAAATGGATGAAAATTATGGAATGTGTGTGTTGAAGGGCTGGCCGAAAATGGACTGTTTTGCATGTCAAAGAATGAACTAATTTTATTTTTAGTATGTTTGGGTTGTTGTGTTGTGGATTATGTGATGTAAATGAGAACTTAATGATCTAAGATGGTGTCGTAATTGTTGCGGGCTATTTTTGGAAGCCAATTTGAATCAAATGTAGTTTCTTGTAATCATGATAATAATGTTGTTAAAGTGTGGTTGGTTGGTGTAGTTTGTGAAGTTTGAAGAAAGAAATGTGTTGTGATGGTTCCTATGGAAGTTGGACGATTTTGGGTTCCATGGTGCATTGTTGGGTTGTTTGAAAAATCGTGTCAATTGTTTAAAGCATTCGTGAATATTGTTTGAATGGTCTTGGATTAGTAATCGAATGCATAAACGTTGATATTAGTTGGAATATTGTGAACGTTGTCGGATTATGTAAAAAGAGCGTTTAATGTTAGAATGTATTCTTGAATTGATTATTGATGCCATAGCTTGGTTGTTGGTTGGGTTGTTGTTGAATTGGGCCGAGCCATATTCTCGGGGTTGGTACATTTACAGGAGAGATGCTGCCGAAATTTCGGCAGAATATAAATGAATGTATTGAAATGGTGAGGCAAGTACTTGACGAAGGAACTAATGAATGGATGAACTCTCTTGCATGTAGGCAAACAAGTTGGATGCACAAGCGTAACTAGTTGGTCGCGGCACAGGTATGTAAGGCTTCCCTTTCTTTCTTTGGCATGTCCTAGAGCCAAGGAAGGTATAATGTGATATGCTGCCTTGGGGTAACTCTGTTCTGTGATGCTGAGTCTGATTATGATTCTAATTCACTTCTTGACCTCAGTTTGTGATCCTAGTTCATCCCTTGATATAGGTATTTGATATAAGTATTTTGATATAAGTATTTTGGTACAAGTATTCTGATATACATATTTTGATATAAGTATTCTGATATAAGTATTTTGATATAAGTGTCTTGATATAAGCATTTTGATATCAGTCTTCTGATATAAGTGTGTCGATATGAGTATTTTGATATAAGTATTCTGATGTAAGTATGCTGATATAAGTATTCCGATATAAGTATCCTGATATGAGAATTCCGAAATCGGTATCCTGATAAGAGCATTTTGATATGTTTATTCTGGTTCGAGAACTTCTGTAAGATTTAATGTCCCTAACTTCCGTATACGATCTCGGATTGCTCTGAAATGTTCGAAGAGGTTTCTGTATCAAGACGTCTATAATTTTCTTATACGTAAGTATGGTTCCAAAATCTCTATTTGATCTGATTCGTAAGGACATTCGAAGGTGCCTGATATGACTATGACTCTGATTCTCCGAAAAAGGCTTCTGAAACGCTTATAAAGCGTTCTGTACTTCAAACGCTCGTAACTTTCTCATACTACGCCGGATTGACCTGAAATCTGTTCCGAGCCTCCAGGTATCGGTAAGTACACTGGTCTGTCGAGTCTTGATTTCTATGCATGTGGTTTCTCACGACTCTGCTCGTGCATGACTCAATGTATCTTTCACTGCGTCCCGGGCCAGGTTTTGTTATGTCCTCGTGTGTCCGCTACGATATGATTCACTGCGTCCCGGGCCAGGTTCTGTTATTGTGCGCATTCCTCTGCATTGTTCACCGCGTCCCTCATAGGCGGGCCGGGCTCTGTTATAAGGTATGATGATATAATGATATGGGGTGGTGGCCAGGATGGCATATGATCTGTCTGTTCACCGCGTCCCGTACTAGAGGGCCGGGCTCTGTTACCGCACCCCTCGCTGGAGGGTCGGGTTCTGATATATGCATACATGATACATGAATTTGATATATGATGATTTTGTTTACCGCGTCCCTTATCACAGGGCCGGGTTCTGTTATACGCATATGTGACATACGATTCTGAGTATTCTGTATGTTCTGACATCATCTGAGTATTCTGTATGTTCAACATTCCGTCCGATATATGACATCATCTGTACGTTCTGTATTCCGTCCGATATATGACATCATCTGAGTAATCTGTACGTTCTGTATACCGCCTGATATATGACATCATCTGAGTATTCAGTACGTTCTGTACTCCGTCTGACGTATGACCTTATCTGTGCGTTCTGTACGTGCCACACTCCTTCTGACATCTGGTATCGGTATGTGCGATCTGTGTCTGGAAAGTAAGTATGTCGGCATTCTGTATGCTCTGTATGATTTTGTTATGCTTTGTATGATTTGTACGGTCTGTATGATCTGTATTGGTCGGTGTGGTCTGTGTCGGTCTGTATGGTCGGTATTGGTCTGTATGAACTGTGTCTGAGAAGCAAGTAATTTCGTAATCTGGATAACATGCGTACTCTTGATACTGTTTGTTTCGATTATGGTTCTGCTTTCTGTATTCTATGCCTTACATACTCAGTACATATTCCGTACTGACCCCTGTTCCTTGGGGGCTGCGTTTCATGCCGCACAGGTACTCCCAGATGAGATAAGGACACTATAAAAGATGTTTCAGCAGTGGTGGCGAATTCCAATTGCTCCTGGAGGACTGCCGAGTCAGGGTTTGGTATGCGTGTTATGGTTTCTGTATGATGTTAGAGACTTTGCAGACAGCGTCGTGGGTATGGTGTGTCAGTCTGTAAGCGGCTCCATCAGCCGATATGTTGGTCTGTGTTGTGTATTGAATTGTGTATGACTACAGATTTGTTCGCTTGGAAGATTCGAGAAGGAAACTTTCTGAAAGAATATTTCTGAAAAAAAAAAATTTGCTATGTATTTTATCTTATTTGATTTAAAAGTTTGGCGTAACTTTATGTGCAGCAAGAGTCTGAGGGTTCGCTCGGCCCTAAGTAAGGGTCGGGTGCCCATCACACCCTAGTAAGGTCGGGGTGTGACAAAGTGGTATCAGAGCAGGTCGGTCTAAGGGTGTCTGCAAAGTCGTGCCCGGTAGAGTCTTGTTTATGGGTGTGTAGCGCGCCACACTTATAAACAGGAGGCTACGGGGTATCTAGGAATTGTTGACTTTCTTTGTGCCATAGATCGTGCGATAGAGCCCCGATATTGGGAAACGAGACCCCAAATGTAAGCCTTACATACGTTGGGAAAATGGTGAATAATGATATGGAAGGCCACGGGAGGTAAGTTTTGACATGTTCGTTCTGTTATCAGAAACCGGAAGCTCTATACGACAGTGATTTGGTATGACATGATATGATCCCATACGAAATGACACGACGCGATATGATACGATATGATATAATGCGATACGATATGACATGATATAACAAGACATGATATGACATAATATGACATGATATGGTCTGATATGAGGTAATATGATATGATATGATGTGAAATGATATATAAAGGCCCTGGCCGGCTGGAACATGTTATATATATGTACGATCCGTGGGATGTTGTTGATATTTGTAGTGTGTGAGTGAATTCCGAATAGTAAGGGTTGGAAAAGGGTAAAATGGTAATTGCAAGGATAGAACGGGTTACAGAAATGTCTCGGAATCTGTGAGACCTTGATCTGCTCCGGATCAGGTAATAAAGGTTATAAGGGAAAGTGGACGCGATTATATCGGCCCTAAGGCACCGAAATCCATCAAAGTTTTGAGGTTAAGCGTGCTCAGGCGGGGGCAATTTCATGATGGGTGACCCCCCTGGGAAGTTTTATAAAAAATTTGTAAAATTCATATGTGAGCAGCAGGTTAGGAGCTGGAGTAATCCAAGAGAAATATAATGTATACGGAATGGTTGGGAAACCATACGAGGTCACATAGAATGCGACAGGCTAGACTAGAAAAGAGACAGAAAGTGCAGTGCAGTTTTGGAATTTGGATAGGCTTGAATAGCGTCTGAATGTGATTTGTGGTTCAGTTGATACTAATTATATGTGTATATGTATATGAACATGAATGGTATCTCCTATGTCAGGATATCGACGGAAAATGAAAGGAAAACTTATGATAAGGAATTTTGCTATGTTGTGCACGGAGTTGAAAAGAAGAACTGTTGGCTTGTAAGGAGCCCCTTAAAGGGGGGGGGGGGAGGCCATATTAGGCTTACAAGGAATAGCGATGAACGAAATGAGCGTCACCACATGAAGTCAAAGACAAGTATGCCTGTATCGAGAGATACGAGAAGAGACTAAGGAAGAGTTGTAGTGAGAATCTAAAAGTGTGACTTTTGTTAAGATACGGTCACGAAACAGTAACAGAAAAGAGATGACCTGAGAAGGACAAGGAAAATATGTCGGCCCAGCGGATTAGAAAACTCATGGCACAGAATAAGGACCCATATAAGGATGGAGAGACTCGATTATATGAAATGGCATGGAGAAACGGACAACTATAAAAGAAACCCCCTCCCGAAGTGCTACGAGTCCCCAAAAGGCCAGTTGAACATTCGAGGACGAATGTTCTAAAGGGGGGGAGGATGTTACAGCCCGTATTTTGTACGTTTGGATAATTCAGAGTCGTCGTTGGAAGTTAAGGGCGAAACCAATTTCAAAATTATATTAATGCACAAGTGTTATAAATATTATTTATGACTGTTATTAGTATGGAAATATTGTGAGAGGCTAAGGACAAGAAGAGAAATTCGCAAAATGGCATATGGAAATATTGCGGAAAGAATAGGGGCAAAATGGGAATTTTGCAAGGTCCAAGAAGTTCATGAAATGGCCATGTTGTCCGTGTGACATGCATGGTGCATGTCCAAATTTTATTAACTATAAGGGCTATTTGTGAATTAAAGAGAAGAAGGGGTCAAAACTTGCTTAAGAAGACAAATGGTCTTCTTTGACCAACTTTAAAGGAAAATCCAAAAAAATGAAAGAAACCTCTAGAAAGGGGCATGTGCCCCTCACATGTTGGGAGCTTACATATATATATATATATATATATATATATATATATATATATATATATATATATATATAATTAAGTCTTGAAAGGAAGACAAAATTTTCATTTTCATTCTAGACAATTCAAGAAAGAATGAAGAAAAAAAAGAAGAAGGAGGGGGCGGCAATAGGGGCTGGCCGAACCAGCCCTATGAGTTGATCATGGAAAAATTATGTTTCTTCTAGTTTTCCACTAATTGGAAGGCCCTCTCCGACGTGGAATAGTTGTTGGAGGAAATCAATCGTTTGTTGTGGTCTTGAATAACTCTAGCCGTGGGAACACATGGATGGAAGAAGGTAAGGTTCAATTCTTACTTTTATATGTTATAAATGGTTTGTGTATGTTGTGGTATGTGGAAATGGAAGAGAAGCACGAAAATATGCATGTTGGAGGCTTAGTCGTGTGTGTACATGTTGTGTAGGATTTTTTTTTTATATGGTAATATGATTGTTGTTGATAAATATCCTATGATGAAAATGAGAACTTGATGATTCAAGTTGGAGTTGAGACTAGTGTGTGTAGCCGTGTGTGTGTGGTGCGTAGAAATGATGAATTAAGTGCATTTAGCATGATTATGTGTTGTTGTGATGTGCAAAAAAAAATGGATGAAAATTATGGAATGTGTGTGTTGAAGGGCTGGCCGAAAATGGACTGTTTTGCATGTCAAATAATGAACTAATTTTATTTAGTATGTTTGGGTTGTTGTGTTGTGGATTATGTGATGTAAACGAGAGCTTAATGATCTAAGATGGTGTCATAATTGTTGCGGGCTGTTTTTGGAAGCCAATTTGAATCAAATGTAGTTTCTTGTAATCATGATAATAATGTTGTTAAAGTGTTGTTGGTTGGTGTAGTTTGTGAAGTTTGAAGAAAGAAATGTGTTGTGATGGTTCCTATGGAAGTTGGAAGATTTTGGGTTCCATGGTGCATTGTTGGGTTGTTTGAAAAATCGTGTCAATTGCTTAAAGCATTCGTGAATATTGTTTGAATGGTCTTTGATTAGTAATCGAATGCATAAACGTTGATATTAGTTGGAATATTGTGAACGTTGTCGGATTATGTAAAAAGAGCGTTTAATGTTAGAATGTATTCTTGAATTGATTATTGATGCCATAGCTTTGTTGTTGGTTGGGTTGTTGTTGAATTGGGTCGAGCCATATTCTCGGGGTTGGTACATTTACAGGGGAGATGCTGCCGAAATTTCGGCAGAATATAAATAAATGTATTGAAATGGTGAGGCAAGTACTTGACGAAGGAACTAATGAATGGATGAACTCTCTTGCATGTAGGCAAACAAGTTGGATGCACAAGCGTAACTAGTTGGTCGCGGCACAGGTATGTAAGGCTTCCCTTTCTTTCTTTGGCATGTCCTAGAGCCAAGTAAGGTATAATGTGATATGCTGCCTTGGGGTAACTCTGTTCTGTGATGCTGAGTCTGATTATGATTCTAATTCACTTCTTGACCTCAGTTTGTGATCCTAGTTCATCCCTTGATATAGGTATTTGATATAAGTATTTTGATATAAGTATTTTGGTACAAGTATTCTGATATACGTATGTTGATATAAGTATTCTGATATAAGTATTTTGATATAAGTGTCTTGATATAAGCATTTTGATATCAGTCTTCTGACATAAGTGTGTCTATATGAGTATTTTGATATAAGTATTCTGATGTAAGTATGCTGATATAAGTATTCCGATATAAGTATCCTGATATGAGAATTCCGAAATCAGTATCCTGATAAGAGCATTCTGATATGTTTATTCTGGTTCGAGAACTTCTGTAAGATTTAATGTCCCTAACTTCCGTATACGATCTCGGATTGCTCTGAAATGTTCGAAGAGGTTTCTGTATCAAGACGTCTATAATTTTCTTATACGTAAGTATGGTTCCAAAATCTCTATTTGATCTGATTCGTAAGGACATCCGAAGGTGCCTGATATGACTATGACTCTGATTCTCCGAAAAAGGCTTCTGAAACGCTTATAAAGCGTTCTGTACTTCAAACGCTCGTAACTTTCTCATACTACGCCGGATTGACCTGAAATCTGTTCCGAGCCTCCATGTATCGGTAAGTACACTGGTCTGTCGAGTCTTGATTTCTATGCATGTGGTTTCTCACGACTCTGCTCGTGCATGACTCAATGTATCTTTCACTGCGTCCCGGGCCAGGTTTTGTTATGTCCTCGTGTGTCCGCTACGATATGATTCACTGCGTCCCGGGCCAGGTTCTGTTATTGTGCGCATTCCTCTGCATTGTTCACCGCGTCCCTCATAGGCGGGCCGGGCTCTGTTATAAGGTATGATGATATAATGATATGGGGTGGTGGCCAGGATGGCATATGATCTGTCTGTTCACCGCGTCCCGTACTAGAGGGCCGGGCTCTGTTACCGCACCCCTCGCTGGAGGGTCGGGTTCTGATATATGCATACATGATACATGAATTTGATATATGATGATTTTGTTTACCGCGTCCCTTATCACAGGGCCGGGTTCTGTTATACGCATATGTGACATACGATTCTGAGTATTCTGTATGTTCTGACATCATCTGAGTATTCTGTATGTTCAACATTCCGTCCGATAAATGACATCATCTGTACGTTCTGTATTCCGTCCGATATATGACATCATCTGAGTAATCTGTACGTTCTGTATACCGCCTGATATATGACATCATCTGAGTATTCAGTACGTTCTGTACTCCGTCTGACGTATGACCTTATCTGTGCGTTCTGTACGTGCCACACTCCTTCTGACATCTGGTATCGGTATGTGCGATCTGTGTCTGGAAAGTAAGTATGTCGGCATTCTGTATGCTTTGTATGATTTTTTTATGCTTTGTATGATTTGTACGGTCTGTATGATCTGTATTGGTCGGGGTGGTCTGTGTCGGTCTGTATGGTCGGTATTGGTCTGTATGAACTGTGTCTGAGAAGCAAGTAATTTGGTAATCTGGATAACATGCGTACTCTTGATACTGTTTGTTTCGATTATGGTTCTGCTTTCTGTATTCTATGCCTTACATACTCAGTACATATTCCGTACTGACCCCTGTTCCTTGGGGGCTGCGTTTCATGCCGCGCAGGTACTCCCAGATGAGATAAGGACACTATAAAAGATGTTTCAGCAGTGGTGACGAACTCCAATTGCTCCTGGAGGACTGCCGAGTCAGGGTTTGGTATGCGTGTCATGGTTTCTGTATGATGTTAGAGACTTTGCAGACAGCGTCGTGGGTACGGTGTGTCAGTCTGTAAGCGGCTCCATCAGCCGATATGTTGGTCTGTGTTGTGTATTGAATTGTGTATGACTACAGATTTGTTCGCTTGGAAGATTCGAGAAGGAAAATTTCTGAAAAGAATATTTCTGAAAAAAAAAAAAATTGCTATGTATTTTATCTGATTTGATTTAAAAGTTTGGCGTAACTTTATGTTCAGCAAGAGTCCGAGGGTTCGCTCGGCCCTAAGTAAGGGTCGGGTGCCCATCACACCCTAGTAAGGTCGGGGTGTGACAGCAGCCCCCGAAGAAAGGGGGTCAGTATGAAAGATGAACTGAGTATGTAAAGCATAAAGTACAAAAATCCAAACAACAACTGAAGTGAAAAGTACAGAGAGGGAATACCGGGTCAGTATACCAAAAACCTGTGCTGAAGACACATGTACATAATGCAAACAGAAATCATGCATAAGGCTCAGGAACGTGGTCACCACTCCGACGCTGGTGCCACAACACAGCATACTCCAGAAGGTTTCAAATCTCCGTACAAACCCCGAACATAACATATGCCATATCACATCATAACACCGTATGCAAACGGATCCCGGCCTTATGGCAAGGTCTCGGGAACCGTAACGTATCATACTGCCGAATATGTCATAGTACGCACGATCACAAAACCGGCCCGGGATCCGGCGAACGATATCATAGTAATATGCACGAGCGGAGTAGTGAGAAACTAAATGCAATTTACATATAAAACATTTGTGAAGACTTGATGTAATCATATGACAACAAGTTAGGTAAACTAGTTTGAACAACTGAACAATATGAGGTCTGTCTCACAAAAGTACTTCTGAAATCGTATTTGTAGTTCAAAGTATATATTAGAATGTAATGTAGGAACTAAAACATTATTCTTTGGTAGCTAAAATCATAAGCAGAGGTTCCTTTTTTATATCATACAAAAGTAAGTCAAATAGGACAAACGAAGGAGGTCTCGGGGTTAGTGGGCCCACCTCGTGTCAAGTCGAGGTGGCGTACGTGATTTACAATCATTAGACTCTATGGAGTCATCCAGGAAAGTTTCAAGGCGATTCGGTTACGTTTGTGAAAGTTACGAATATTTGAACATTTCTTCCAACAAAATGTAAAGGTTCTAATTCAATTTCGCTGAATGAAATAGTACTAAAAGTAAACTCGGATTTCCATGAACAAAATATTCCCCGAGGCTCAAATCCAAACCTAGTACACCTAGGACATGCCAAAAGAAGGAAAGGTAGGGCTTTACATACCTTGTGTTTTACGCTCGTCCGAACTCGAATCCCGTTTCCTCCAAAATCTACAATTGGTCATAGTTACCAAATGTGAATCATTAGCTTTTGGGAATTCAATCTTAAATCCATATTTGTCTATAAAAATTTCGGCAGCATTTTCCCTATAAATTCAACATCCCCGAGAATTAACTCGGCCAAAATATCAACAACAACACCCACAACAACATCAATAATCACTACAAAACACATCCGAACACAATTAGTCTTCCATTCTACATAGTGCAAAAACTCCTATTCCAACTCCACACTTTCAAACTAATATCAACATTTCCATATTCATTTGCTAATTAAAATCATCCCAACACAATCCCAAAGTATTTCATATCATTCTACAAAATATTTACAAAATATACAAAAATTCCACCAAAACCATAATTCATCTGAAACCTCTAATATTCAACATAAATATTCGTAACGCATTTCCATCTCCCAATTTCATTAATAACAATCATAATTTGCACCTTAACAATTCATTTTCATAATTACATAAATCTATCATAAATTCACTATTCTTTCTATCACAATTTAACAACCACTTTTCTAACAAGTTTTTGGCTAGCATTCTTCCATTTACACCACAATTAACATAAAAAATAAAATTGGTTCATCCTTCTACACACACATAAGCATTCGGCCATACACATATACCATGCAACCTTCCATATTTCCGTAAATTCTACCCATTTCTACATACTACAACATAAACAAGCCTTCATATCATCATAAAAAGGAATTAAATCTTACCTTTTCTCTTCAACTTCTTCACTTGACCAAAGTGCAGAAATGATGAAACGGATGACTTATCTTCCGAAACAATTATACCACGTTGTAGGGGGTCCTTGAATTAGTAGGAATACCACAAGAAAATAATTTTTGGAAAAAAATTTCAAAGGGCAAAAATTAAGGGGCTTGGCCGAATGGCCTTGCCTCTCTTTTGTTCTTCTTCTTTTGTTTTCTCTTCTCAAATTTTTCTTGAAGGTTCTAAGTGATAAAGACCCCTTAATATAATTTTATCACATGATTTTAATGACATGGGCTTGGGTCTTTTAATGCCCATGGCCGGCCACCACTTGATTTGGGCCTCAATTTCTCTTATATTTTTGTGAGCCCAATTTGTTATGGATCTTATTTTGTAATTCACGGAAGTAATTTCTAAAATTTCAATTTTGCCCTTGGCCTTCCTCCGCATTTCCGCATCAATATTTTTCATGAATATCACACATATGTTAAATAAAATAAAAACATAGCCTTATTTCTCACAAGTCAAAATTATTTCAAATTTTTCCGAATGCGTAAAACACGGGGTATAACATTCTCCCCCCCTTTAGAACATTCGTCCTCGAATGTTAAATTAGTCTTATAGGGTCCCACAAGCATTCCGGGGGAGTTTCTTGTTATGAGTAGCACATATCAATTACTTACCAATCAATGTAACAAATTTAGAAATTTAGATTACCTGTAGGTGTAGAGAACAAGTGAGGGTACTTCTTCTTCATTTCGTCCTCTGCTTCCCAGGTCATTTCTTCTCTATTATTGTTTCGCCATAAGACCTTAACAGAGGGTATGTCCCTGGTACGCAGCCTCCTCACCTGACGATCCAGAATAGCTACAGGTTGCTCTTCATAAGACAATTCCTCCGTCACCTGAATATTATCCGCTGGTAATATATCCTGGAAAGATCACCAACACATTTACGGAGCATGGATACATGGAATACCGGATGTACTACCTCTAGATCGGATGGTAAGTCTAACTCATAGGCGACCTCGCCTATCTTCCGAATAATCTGATACGGCCCGATATACCGTGGACTAAGCTTACCCTTTTTATCGAATCTCATCACACCCTTCATAGGCGACACTTTCAGAAATACCCAGTCGCCAATCTGGAACTCTAACGGTCGACGTCGTTTATCGGCATATGATTTTTATCGACTCTGGGCAGCCAATAACCGTTCCCGAATAAGTTTCACTTTATTAACTGCTTGTTGAATCACATCTGGCCCAATTAATTTAGTTTCGTTCACGTCGAACCAACCAATCAAAGATCTGCACTTTCTACCATATAAGGCTTCATACGGTGCCATCTGGATGCTGGAGTGATAACTATTATTATTATAAGCAAATTAAATTAGCGGCAAATGATCACCCTAACTACCTCTGAAATCAATAACACAGGCCCATAGCATATCTTCCAGTGTCTGAATAGTACGCTCGGCCTGTCCGTCGGACTGAGGATGAAATATTGTGCTATGACTCACCTGAGTGCCCAGTCCTTCCTGGGACGATCTCCGGAAGTTAGCCGTAAACTGAGCACCTCTGTCGGTTATAATAGATATAGGAATCCCGTGAAGTCTTATTATCTCTTTAATATACAATCTGGCATAACCCTCAGCCGAATAAGTAGTCCTGACTGGAAGAAAATGGGCTGATTTCGTTAATCTATCAACAATAACCCAAATAAAATCGTACCTGCGTGGAGTGTGCGGTAAACCTATAATGAAATCCATATTAATCATTTCCCATTTCCAAGCTGAAATTTTCATTTCCTATAGTAACCCGTCGGGCTTTTGATGCTCGATCTTGACTTGCTGACAATTTGGGCATTGGCCAACGAACTCTGCAATGTTTCTTTTCATACCGTTCCACCAGTATAAACATTTGAGATCATGGTACATTTTAGTGGATCCACGATGAACAGAATACTGAGCATTATGTGCTTCGCCCATAATTGGCCGTTGTAGCCCTGCAACGTCAGACACACATAATCTGCCTTTGTATAATAAAACCCTATCAGGTGAAACCTCGAACTGGGTCTTTTCCTTATCAAGGGTTGTATCTCTGTACCGTACTAGAATAGGATCCTCGAACTGACGCTGTTTTACCTCTTCCCTAATCGATGATTCAGCAACTTCTCGGACAAAAACCCCAATATTTCCAGAATCGGCCAAACGGACTCCAAGGCTAGCTAACTGATGAATTTCACGAACCAATTCCTTCTTTCTGGATGCACGCCAGTCAAACGGCCCATAGATTTGCGACTAAGTGCGTCTGCCACAACATTAGCTTTTCTAGGGTGATACAGAATATCGACGTCATAATCTTTTAATAATTCAAGCCATCTTCTCTGCCGCAAATTCAGCTCCTTTTTGCTTAAAATATACTGGAGAGTCTTATGGTCCGTATAAATATCAACGTGGACCCCATATAAGTAATGCCGCCATATCTTCAAAACATGAATCACCGCGGCTAATTCCAGATCATGAGTGGGATAATTTCTCTCGTGCGGTCTGAACTGCCGGGGAGTACAGGCTATAACTCGACCGTGCGGCATCAATACACAACCTATCCCAATACTAGAAGCATCACAATAAATAGCATACCCGTCTGGCCCCTCAAGAAGGGCCAGAACTGGAGCTGTAATTAATAAACTACGTTCACAAGTACCGATCCACTGAAATTTCACTGCCTTCTGAGTTAGATTCATTAATGGTGCCATAATAGAAGCAAAGTTTTCCACAAATATTCTGTAACATCCGACCAATCCCAGAAAATTGCGCACCTCAGTCGATGTCGAAGGCCTAGGCAAATTCTTTACTGCTTCGATTTTCTGTGTGTCAATTATTTCCATTTATACTTACTTTTCTTTCATCTGCTCCCCCCTCTTTGGGGTTGTACTTATACCATATCCATGTCTTTTCTTTATAATCTATAACTTTATTATCTTCGTACGAGACCTTAATAAAATCATGAGGCGATGAGGACCCTCGATTATATCGTACAAAATCTTATCTGATAGCTGGAACTCAAGTAATGTAATTAATGTAGCAATTTATCTTTTAATAATTATATCCTTCCTCATTGGAAGATTCGGCCAAGTTATCCCTTCTTTCATACCTGTTCCTTATCTGTCGTTCTGTTTTCTCGATAATCGAATTACTCGATATTCACATGATTCATCATTCCATGCCATAGGCTTTGCCCGTCGGCTCTTTTGAGGCTCTGCTTAATTACGTTTCTTACTTTTCACTTTTCTGACGTTCTGATCTCCTTATGTTCCACTCAATTACTCTCTTTTCTTTCCAAATATCGTTGTATTAAAATCTTCCAATCTCAACCGGTAGCAAAATGAATATCAGTTTATCTCGTAGCATCTGTACCATACTTTTCGCTTTGTCTCATAAATTCTGTCCAGTTAATGTCTCCAATATATTACAACACTGGTTGTTAGGGTTCACCTATCGGTTGACATAGTCATAAATGGGGGGTCCTATACATACATATATATCACTGCCATTTCTTTTACAAGACATCTTAAATCACGTTCAAACTTACTCTAATTCTAGAGCTGCGTTGCTTTTTCTTCCTTTTCACCAATCTAATCCGTCTCAGCCCACGCGACCTCTATAAGGTTTCTAACCATTCCACATACCCTAATTCCCTTTAGGTTACCCCAAACTTCCTATTTGTCTCTTATATCTATATTTGTGAAAATTTTAGTACATTTCCCAGGGGGTCACCTATCCAAAATTGCTCTGGCCCTAGCACGCTTAACCTTAAAACTTTAATGCATTTAGGTGCGTTAAGACCGGTATAATTGCAACAATTGCCCCGCACGACCTTTATTACGTAATTTAAGGCAAGTCGGGGTCTTAACAACTTCCAAAACATTCTCATAGCGGGTCCCACCTCGATCTAGAGAGGATTCTTTTACTTTTCTGACTATATAATTACCGTGTCGCCCCTTTTTACATCCTCAATATTTACCTTCATTTATATATATAATTCTAGGCAGCCCACAAGTTTAAATTTTTATTCCACAAATTCCATCTCTAATTAGTCGATGAAAACTGATAAAATGTTACTGTAAGGCATTCTCCAACCACCAGCCGAAGAAAACTAGAGTTCGACAAGCATCGCGGAACCTCTTAGTACTCAATTCACATAATTACCTCCATCTTTATATTTTTTTTTGAGTCGTGAGCGAACTATTTAATTTCCAACTGCTTGTCATACGCTTTGTATTCCTCCAATAAGGTGAAACTTAATCGCTAGACATTTTTGCCCTTCAACATAGGCTTTTCTAAAGCAAAATTTGGTTGGAACGTATTCTGGTCAGTTAAATGAATTGCGCATTTGCTGCTCATATATGCTTCCTCGAAATAAAATTTCCCAAATAAGGATGATGCTTCTTACGAATGACATGGAGGGTATCTCTTAAACTTTATCCAACATAATAGATTTTTCCCTATCAGTATCGACTTTCAAGACATGTTAAGAACTTATATCTCATTTTCCCTTTTATATTTTAAGAAAAATTTGGGCAGAGGTTCCTCTGTACTTCTTACTATCCCAAAACCTGCACGCGGAAATACCAACAATGCCTCACAGGGCCAACATATATACGTACGTATCATATCGTATCATAGCCACACAAGGCTAACAATTTCAGGTAAAAGTATGAAGATGTCGAGACTTACCTCACATACATAACTCAAACGGCACCGGTAGCACTTTCCTATTTACTTTCCTTTTCAATCTTCAACTTTATATTTCAATCATACTTCAAATAACTTCCCCAACTTACATCTTTCATACCATTGCTTACCTGTGTACTGTGTAGCTTCCAATATCATCAGTCACTGTCTTCTGTCGATGCCGTTCTTCGGCTGAAAGCAAGGGTTAGTAAAAGGAATTCATTTCCTACGGCTGGCTCTATCGCACGGTCTAAGATCGGAAGAAAAGTAACACACTAAATGTCCTGTAGCCTCCTGTTTATAGGTGTGGTGCACGACACACCAATAAACAAGACTCTACGAGACACGACCTGTAGACATTCCGAGGACAAACCGCTCTGATACCACTTTTGTCACGACCCAGCCCCGTGGGCCGCAACTGGTGCCCTATTTGGACACCCCAAACAGACTTACATACCAAGTCGCCATATTATAGCTTAACTAAAATTTAATATTCATCATTTTAAACAGACTGAAAACAATTATTATCTTAAGCGGTCGCGCGTACAGGAATATCATATAAGAACCAAAAGAGGCGGCGGAATACACATCGCCGAATATATGCACATATACGAACATACAAATACAGGCCATTTGGCCGCATCGAAATCTGATAGGTTGGCGGAATATACATCGCCAGACACATACACGTATACAGACAAATGGGCCGTTTTGGCCATAATAACAAACGGGACCGCATTAAGACGCAGATCATAAGCAAACGAACACACACACATGACCCATGACCCACATATATGACTACAGGCCTCTACACATCATAACGAAAGCATAGGACGGGACAGGGCCCCGCCATACCCCAATAGTCAAATATACAGAAGCATATAATACATCGCAAAAGATATATACCAACATATGGGCTCCGGATCAAAAGGAGCACTCTGTACTAGCAGAATGTGTGGCCTACACTGGCGGATCACGAACCTCTGTACCTGCAGGAATGAAACGCAGCCCCCGAAGAAAGGGGGTCAGTACGAAAGATGTACTGAGTATGTAAAGCATAAAGTACAGAAATCCAAACCACAACTGAAGTGAAAAGTACAGAGAGGGAATACTGGGTCAGTATACCAAAAACCTGTGCTGAAGACACATGTACATAATGCAAACAGAAATCATGCATAAGGCTCAGGAACGTGGTCACCACTCCGACGCTGGTGCCACAACACAGCATAATCCAGAAGGTTTCAAATCTCCGTACAAACCCCGAACACATCATATCATCATACATATCATATCATCAAACATAACATATGCCATATCACATCATAACACCGTATGCAAAAGGAACCTGGCCCTATGGCGAGGTCTCGGGAACCGTAACACATCATACTGCCGAATATGTCATAGTACGCACGATCACAAAACCGGCTCGGGATCCGGCGAACGATATCATAGTAATATGCACGAGCGGAGTAGTGAGAAACTAAATGCAATTTACATATAAAACATTTTGTGAAGACTTGATGTAATCATATGACAACAAGTTAGTTAAACTAGTTTGAACAACTGAACAATATGAGGTCTGTCTCACAAAAGTACTTCTGAAATCGTATTTGTAGTTAAAAGTATATATTAGAATGTAATGTAGCAACTACAACATTATTCTTTGGTAGCTAAAATCATAAGCAGAGGTTCCTTTTTGATATCATACAAAAGTAAGTCAAATAGGACAAACGAAGGAGGTCTAGGGGTTAGTGGGCCCACCTCGGGTCAAGTCGAGGTGGCGTACGTGATTTACAATCATTAGACTCTATGGAGTCATCCAGGAAAGTTTCAAGGCGATTCGGTTACGTTTGTGAAAGTTACGAATATTTGAACATTTCTTCCAACAAAATGTAAAGGTTCTAATTCAATTTCACTGAAGTAAATAGTACTAAAAGTAAATTCGGATTTCCATGAACAGAATATTCCCCGAGGCTCAAATCCAATCCTAGTACACCTAGGACATGCCAAAAAAAGGAAAGGTAGGGCTTTACATACCTTATTTGTGTTTTACGCTCGTCCGAACTCGAATCTCGTTTCCTCCAAAATCTACAATTGGTCATACTTACCAAATGTGAATCATTAGCTTTTAGGAATTCAATCTTAAATCTATATTTGTCTACAGAAATTTCGGCAGCATTTCCCCTATAAATTCAACATCCCCGAGAATTAACTAGGCCAAAATATCAACAACAACACCCACAACAACACCAACAACATCAATAATCACTACAAAACACATCCGAACACAATTAGTCTTCCATTCTACATAGTGCAACAACTCCTATTCCAACTCCACACTTCCAAACTAATATCAACATTTCCATATTCATTTGCTAATTAAAATCATCCCAAAACAATCCGGAAGTATTTCATATCATTCTACAAAATATTTACAAAATATACAAAAATTCCACCAAAACCATAATTCATCCAAAACCTCTAATCTTCAACATAAATATTCGTAATGCATTTCCATCTCCCAATTTCATTAATAACAATCATAATTTGCACCTTAACAATTCATTTTCATAATTACATAAATCTATCATAAATTCACTAATCTTTCTATCACAATTTAACAACCACTTTTCTAACAAGTTTTTGGCTAGCATTCTTCCATTTACACCACAATGCCTCTACAACACAATTAACATAACAAATAAAATTGGTTCATCCTTCTACACACACATAAGCATTCGGCCATACACATATACCATGCAACCTTCCATATTTTCATAAATTCTACCCATTTCTACATACTACAACATAAACAAGCCTCCATATCATCATAAAAAGGAATTAAATCTTACCTTTTCTCTTCAACTTCTTCACTTGACCAAAGTGCGGAAACGATGAAACGGATGACTTATCTTCCGAAACAATTATACCACGTTGTAGGGGGTCCTTGAATTAGTAGGAATACCACAAGAAAATAATTTTTGGAATAAAATTTCAAAGGGCAAAAATTAAGGGGCTTGGCCGAATGGCCTTGCCTCTCTTTTGTTCTTCTTCTTTTGTTTTCTCTTCTCAAATTTTTCTTGAAGGTTCTAAGTGATAAAGACCCCTTAATATAATTTTATCACATGATTTTAATGACATGGGCTTGGGTCTTTTAATGCCCATGGCCGGCCACCACTTGATTTGGGCCTCAATTTCTCTTATATTTTTGTGAGTCCAATTTGTTATGGATCTTATTTTGTAATTCACGGAACTAATTTCTAAAATTTCAATTTTGCCCTTGGCCTTCCTCCGCATTTCCGCATCAATATTTTTCATGAATATCACACATATGTTAAATAAAATAAAAACATATCCTTATTTCTCACAAGTCAAAATTATTTCAAATTTTTCTGAATGCGCAAAATACGGGATATAACAATAATGCTAAGCGGAGCGAAAAGGGTTTTCCATGAGATGGGAAATGAAAAAGATTTTCCCCACACGAAGTTTGTGAATAAGTGATTGTCTGATAATGAGCAAGGAACAGGATGGATTGAACTCATAATTCATTAGATGCTTTTTATGAATGGCAACATATCATTTTCCTATCTCGATAATGTTTTATTTG